>NW_026610536.1:0-233454 GCF_029499605.1 Hyla sarda
CTCTGGTAATGTTGCTGGGTCTGATACAATGTGTGACAGCGCCTCCTCTGGTAATGTGTAGCTGGGGGTCTGATACAATGGTGTGACATGACGCTCTCCTCTGGTAATGTACTGGGGGTCTGATACAATGTGTGACAGCGCCTCCTCTGGTAATGTACTGGGGGTCTGATACAATGTGTGACAGCGCCTTCCTCTGGTAATGTAGCTGGGGGTCTGATACAATGTGTGACAGCGCCTCCTCTGGTAATGTGCTGGGGGTCTGATACAATGTGTGACAGCGCCTCCTCTGGTAATGTACTGGGGGTCTGATACAATGTGTGACAGCGCCTCCTCTGGTAATGTACTGGGGGTCTGATACAATGTGTGACAGCGCCTCCTCTGGTAATGTGCTGGGGGTCTGATACAATGTGTGACAGCGCCTCCTCTGGTAATGTACTGGGGGTCTGATACAATGTGTGACAGCGCCTCCTCTGGTAATGTACTGGGGGTCTGATACAATGTGTGACAGCGCCTCCTCTGGTAATGTACTGGGGGTCTGATACAATGTGTGACAGCGCTCCTCTGGTAATGTGCTGGGGGTCTGATACAATGTGTGACAGCGCCTCCTCTGGTAATGTACTGGGGTCTGATACAATGTGTGACAGCGCCTCCTCTGTAATGTGCTGGGGGTCTGATACAATGTGTGACAGCGCTCCTCTGGTAATGTGGGGTCTGATACAATGTGTGACAGCGCCTCCTCTGGTAATGTGCTGGGGGTCTGATACAATGTGTGACAGCGCCTCCTCTGGTAATGTACTGGGGTCTGATACAATGTGTGACAGCGCCTCCTCTGGTAATGTACTGGGGGTCTGATACAATGTGTGACAGCGCCTCCTCTGGTAATGTACTGGGGGGTCTGATACAATGTGTGACAGCGTCTCCTCTGGTAATGTAGCTGGGGGTCTGATACAATGTGTGACAGCGCCTCCTCTGGTAATGTACTGGGGGTCTGATACAATGTGTGACAGCGCCTCCTCTGGTAATGTGCTGGGGTCTGATACAATGTGTGACAGCGCCTCCTCTGGTAATGTGCTGGGGTCTGATACAATGTGTGACAGCGCCTCCTCTGGTAATGTACTGGGGGTCTGATACAATGTGTGACAGCGCCTCCTCTGGTAATGTACTGGGGGTCTGATATCAATGTGTGACAGCGCCTCCTCTGGTAATGTGCTGGGGGTCTGATACAATGTGTGACAGCGCCTCCTCTGGTAATGTGACTGTGGGGTCTGATACAATGTGTGACAGCGCCTCCTCTGGTAATGTGACTGGGGTCTGATATAATGTGTGACAGCGCCTCCTCTGGTAATGTACTGGGGGTCTGATACAATGTGTGACAGCGCCTCCTCTGGTAATGTGCTGGGGTCTGATACAATGTGTGACAGCGCCTCCTCTGGTAATGTGCTGGGGGTCTGATACAATGTGTGACAGCGCCTCCTCTGGTAATGTACTGGGGGTCTGATACTAATGTGTGACAGCGCCTCCTCTGGTAATGTAGCTGTGGGTCTGATATAATGTGTGACAGCGCCTCCTCTGGTAATGTGCTGGGGGTCTGATACAATGTGTGACAGCGCCTCCTCTGGTAATGTGCTGGGGGTCTGATACAATGTGTGACAGCGCCTCCTCTGGTAATGTACTGTGGGTCTGATACAATGTGTGACAGCGCCTCCTCTGGTAATGTACTGGGGGTCTGATACAATGTGTGACAGCGCCTCCTCTGGTAATGTGCTGGGGGTCTGATACAATGTGTGACAGCGCCTCCTCTGGTAATGTGCTGGGGGTCTGATACAATGTGTGACAGCGCCTCCTCTGGTAATGTAGCTGGGGGTCTGATACAATGTGTGACAGCGCCTCCTCTGGTAATGTGCTGGGGGTCTGATACAATGTGTGACAGCGCCTCCTCTGGTAATGTGCTGGGGGTCTGATACAATGTTGTGACAGCGCCTCCTCTGGTAATGTGCTGGGGGTCTGATACAATGTGTGACAGCGCCTCCTCTGGTAATGTACTGGGGGTCTGATACAATGTGTGACAGCGCCTCCTCTGGTAATGTACTGGGGGTCTGATACAATGTGTGACAGCGCCTCCTCTGGTAATGTGCTGGGGGTCTGATACAATGTGTGACAGCGCCTCCTCTGGTAATGTACTGGGGGTCTGATACAATGTGTGACAGCGCCTCCTCTGGTAATGTGCTGGGTCTGATACAATGTGTGACAGCGCCTCCTCTGGTAATGTGCTGGGGGTCTGATACAATGTGTGACAGCGCCTCCTCTGGTAATGTACTGGGGGTCTGATACAATGTGTGACAGCGCCTCCTCTGGTAATGTAGCTGGGGGTCTGATACAATGTGTGACAGCGCCTCCTCTGGTAATGTGCTGGGGTCTGATACTAATGTGTGACAGCGCCTCCTCTGGTAATGTACTGGGGGTCTGATACAATGTGTGACAGCGCCTCCTCTGGTAATGTAGCTGGGGGTCTGATACAATGTGTGACAGCGCCTCCTCTGGTAATGTGCTGGGGGTCTGATACAATGTGTGACAGCGCCTCCTCTGGTAATGTGCTGGGGGTCTGATATAATGTGTGACAGCGCCTCCTCTGGTAATGTACTGGGGGTCTGATATAATGTGTGACAGCGCCTCCTCTGGTAATGTGCTGGGGGTCTGATACAATGTGTGACAGCGCCTCCTCTGGTAATGTACTGGGGGTCTGATACAATGTGTGACAGCGCCTCCTCTGGTAATGTACTGGGGGTCTGATACAATGTGTGGACAGCGCCTCCTCTGGTAATGTACTGGGGGTCTGATATAATGTGTGACAGCGCCTCCTCTGGTAATGTGCTGGGGGTCTGATACAATGTGTGACAGCGCCTCCTCTGGTAATGTGCTGGGGTCTGATACAATGTGTGACAGCGCCTCCTCTGGTAATGTACTGGGGGTCTGATACAATGTGTGACAGCGCCTCCTCTGGTAATGTACTGGGGGTCTGATACAATGTGTGACAGCGCCTCCTCTGGTAATGTGCTGGGGGTCTGATACAATGTGTGACAGCGCCTCCTCTGGTAATGTGCTGGGGGTCTGATACAATGTGTGACAGCGCCTCCTCTGGTAATGTACTGGGGGTCTGATACAATGTGTGACAGCGCCTCCTCTGGTAATGTGCTGGGGGTCTGATATAATGTGTGACAGCGCCTCCTCTGGTAATGTGCTGGGGTCTGATACAATGTGTGACAGCGCCTCCTCTGGTAATGTACTGGGGGTCTGATACAATGTGTACAGCGCCTCCTCTGGTAATGTGCTGGGTCTGATACAATGTGTGACAGCGCCTCCTCTGGTAATGTACTGGGGGTCTGATACAATGTGTGACAGCGCCTCCTCTGGTAATGTACTGGGGGTCTGATACAATGTGTGACAGCGCCTCCTCTGGTAATGTGCTGGGTCTGATACAATGTGTGACAGCGCCTCCTCTGGTAATGTGCTGGGGGTCTGATACAATGTGTGACAGCGCCTCCTCTGGTAATGTACTGGGGTCTGATACAATGTGTGACAGCGCCTCCTCTGGTAATGTACTGGGGGTCTGATATAATGTGTGACAGCGCCTCCTCTGGTAATGTACTGGGGGTCTGATACAATGTGTGACAGCGCCTCCTCTGGTAATGTACTGGGGGTCTGATACAATGTGTGACAGCGCCTCCTCTGGTAATGTGCTGGGGTCTGATACAATGTGTGACAGCGCCTCTTGGTAATGTACTGGGGGTCTGATATAATGTGTGACAGCGCCTCCTCTGGTAATGTGCTGGGGGTCTGATATAATGTGTGACAGCGCCTCCTCTGGTAATGTACTGGGGTCTGATACAATGTGTGACAGCGCCTCCTCTGGTAATGTGCTGGGGGTCTGATATAATGTGTGACAGCGCCTCCTCTGGTAATGTACTGGGGGTCTGATATAATGTGTGACAGCGCCTCCTCTGGTAATGTGCTGGGGGTCTGATACAATGTGTGACAGCGCCTCCTCTGGTAATGTGCTGGGGGTCTGATACAATGTGTGACAGCGCCTCCTCTGGTAATGTGCTGGGGGTCTGATACAATGTGTGACAGCGCCTCCTCTGGTAATGTACTGGGGGTCTGATACAATGTGTGACAGCGCCTCCTCTGGTAATGTACTGGGGGTCTGATACAATGTGTGACAGCGCCTCCTCTGGTAATGTACTGGGGGTCTGATATAATGTGTGACAGCGCCTCCTCTGGTAATGTGCTGGGGGTCTGATATAATGTGTGACAGCGCCTCCTCTGGTAATGTGCTGGGGGTCTGATACAATGTGTGACAGCGCCTCCTCTGGTAATGTGCTGGGGTCTGATACAATGTGTGACAGCGCCTCCTCTGGTAATGTGCCTGGGGGTCTGATACAATGTGTGACAGCGCCTCCTCTGGTAATGTGCTGGGGGTCTGATATAATGTGTGACAGCGCCTCCTCTGGTAATGTGCTGGGGTCTGATATAATGTGTGACAGCGCCTCCTCTGGTAATGTACTGGGGTCTGATACAATGTGTGACAGCGCCTCCTCTGGTAATGTGCTGGGGGTCTGATACAATGTGTGACAGCGCCTCCTCTGGTAATGTACTGGGGGTCTGATATAATGTGTGACAGCGTCTCCTCTGGTAATGTGCTGGGGGTCTGATACAATGTGTGACAGCGCCTCCTCTGGTAATGTGCTGGGGGTCTGATACAATGTGTGACAGCGCCTCCTCTGGTAATGTGCTGGGGGTCTGATACAATGTGTGACAGCGCCTCCTCTGGTAATGTGCTGGGTCTGATATAATGTGTGACAGCGCCTCCTCTGGTAATGTGCTGGGGGTCTGATACAATGTGTGACAGCGCCTCCTCTGGTAATGTGCTGGGGGTCTGATATAATGTGTGACAGCGCCTCCTCTGGTAATGTGCTGGGGGTCTGATATAATGTGTGACAGCGCCTCCTCTGGTAATGTGCTGGGGGTCTGATACAATGTGTGACAGCGCCTCCTCTGGTAATGTGCTGGGGGTCTGATACAATGTGTGACAGCGCCTCCTCTGGTAATGTACTGGGGGTCTGATATAATGTGTGACAGCGCCTCCTCTGGTAATGTGCTGGGGTCTGATACAATGTGTGACAGCGCCTCCTCTGGTAATGTGCTGGGATCTGATACAATGTGTGACAGCGCCTCCTCTGGTAATGTACTGGGGGTCTGATACAATGTGTGACAGCGCCTCCTCTGGTAATGTGCTGGGTCTGATACAATGTGTGACAGCGCCTCCTCTGGTAATGTACTGGGGGTCTGATATAATGTGTGACAGCGCCTCCTCTGGTAATGTGCTGGGGGTCTGATATAATGTGTGACAGCGCCTCCTCTGGTAATGTGCTGGGGGTCTGATACAATGTGTGACAGCGCCTCCTCTGGTAATGTGCTGGGGGTCTGATACAATGTGTGACAGCGCCTCCTCTGGTAATGTGCTGGGGGTCGTGATACAATGTGTGACAGCGCCTCCTCTGGTAATGTACTGGGGGTCTGATACAATGTGTGACAGCGCCTCATCTGGTAATGTGCTGGGTCTGATACAATGTGTGACAGCACCTCCTCTGGTAATGTGCTGGGGGTTCTGATACAATGTGTGACAGCGCCTCCTCTGGTAATGTACTGGGGGTCTGATACAATGTGTGACAGCGCCTCCTCTGGTAATGTGCTGGGGGTCTGATACAATGTGTGACAGCGCCTCCTCTGGTAATGTACTGGGGGTCTGATACAATGTGTAACAGCGCCTCCTCTGGTAATGTGCTGGGGGTCTGATACAATGTGTGACAGCGCCTCCTCTGGTAATGTGCTGGGTCTGATACTAATGTGTGACAGCGCCTCCTCTGGTAATGTGCTGGGTCTGATATAATGTGTAACAGCGCCTCCTCTGGTAATGTACTGGGGGTCTGATACAATGTGTGACAGCGCCTCCTCTGGTAATGTACTGGGGGTCTGATACAATGTGTGACAGCGCCTCATCTGGTAATGTGCTGGGTCTGATACAATGTGTGACAGCGCCTCCTCTGGTAATGTGCTGGGGGTCTGATACAATGTGTGACAGCGCCTCCTCTGGTAATGTACTGGGGGTCTGATACAATGTGTGACAGCGCCTCCTCTGGTAATGTTGCTGGGGGTCTGATACAATGTGTGACAGCGCCTCCTCTGGTAATGTGCTGGGGGTCTGATACAATGTGTGACAGCGCCTCCTCTGGTAATGTACTGGGGGTCTGATACAATGTGTGACAGCGCCTCCTCTGGTTAATGTGCTGGGGGTCTGATACAATGTGTGACAGCGCCTCCTCTGGTAATGTACTGGGGTCTGATATAATGTGTGACAGCGCCTCCTCTGGTAATGTACTGGGGGTCTGATACAATGTGTGACAGCGCCTCCTCTGGTAATGTACTGGGGGTCTGATATAATGTGTGACAGCGCCTCCTCTGGTAATGTACTGGGGGTCTGATACAATGTGTGACAGCGCCTCCTCTGGTAATGTACTGGGGGTCTGATACAATGTGTGACAGCGCCTCCTCTGGTAATGTACTGGGGGTCTGATATAATGTGTGACAGCGCCTCCTCTGGTAATGTACTGGGGGTCTGATACAATGTGTGACAGCGCCTCCTCTGGTAATGTACTGGGGGTCTGATACAATGTGTGACAGCGCCTCCTCTGGTAATGTACTGGGGGTCTGATATAATGTGTGACAGCGCCTCCTCTGGTAATGTGCTGGGGGTCTGATACAATGTGTGACAGCGCCTCCTCTGGTAATGTACTGGGGGTCTGATACAATGTGTGACAGCGCCTCCTCTGGTAATGTACTGGGGTCTGATATAATGTGTGACAGCGCCTCCTCTGGTAATGTACTGGGGGTCTGATATAATGTGTGACAGCGCCTCCTCTGGTAATGTACTGGGGTCTGATACAATGTGTGACAGCGCCTCCTCTGGTAATGTGCTGGGTCTGATACAATGTGTGACAGCGCCTCATCTGGTAATGTGCTGGTCTGATACAATGTGTGACAGCGCCTCCTCTGGTAATGTACTGGGGTCTGATACAATGTGTGACAGCGCCTCCTCTGGTAATGTGCTGGGTCTGATACAATGTGTGACAGCACCTCCTCTGGTAATGTGCTGGGTCTGATACAATGTGTGACAGCGCCTCCTCTGGTAATGTACTGGGGGTCTGATACAATGTGTGACAGCGCCTCCTGGTAATGTGCTGGGTCTGATACAATGTGTGACAGCAGCCTCCTCTGGTAATGTACTGGGGTCTGATACAATGTGTGACAGCGCCTCCTCTGGTAATGTGCTGGGTCTGATACAATGTGTGACAGCGTCTCCTCTGGTAATGTGCTGGGTCTGATACAATGTGTGACAGCGCCTCCTCTGGTAATGTACTGGGGGTCTGATACAATGTGTGACAGCGCCTCCTCTGGTAATGTGCTGGGGTCTGATACAATGTGTGACAGCGTCTCCTCTGGTAATGTACTGGGGGTCTGATATAATGTGTGACAGCGCCTCCTCTGGTAATGTACTGGGGGTCTGATATAATGTGTGACAGCGCCTCCTCTGGTAATGTACTGGGGGTCTGATACAATGTGTGACAGCGCCTCCTCTGGTAATGTGCTGGGTCTGATACAATGTGTGACAGCGCCTCCTCTGGTAATGTACTGGGGGTCTGATACAATGTGTGACAGCGCCTCCTCTGGTAATGTGCTGGGTCTGATACAATGTGTGACAGCGTCTCCTCTGGTAATGTGCTGGGTCTGATACAATGTGTGACAGCGCCTCCTCTGGTAATGTGCTGGGTCTGATATAATGTGTGACAGCGCCTCCTCTGGTAATGTGCTGGGGGTCTGATACAATGTGTGACAGCGCCTCCTCTGGTAATGTACTGGGGGTCTGATATAATGTGTGACAGCGCCTCCTCTGGTAATGTACTGGGGGTCTGATACAATGTGTGACAGCGTCTCCTCTGGTAATGTACTGGGGGTCTGATACAATGTGTGACAGCGCCTCCTCTGGTAATGTACTGGGGGTCTGATACAATGTGTGACAGCGCCTCCTCTGGTAATGTGCTGGGGGTCTGATACAATGTGTGACAGCGTCTCCTCTGGTAATGTGCTGGGTCTGATACAATGTGTGACAGCGCCTCCTCTGGTAATGTACTGGGGGTCTGATACAATGTGTGACAGCGCCTCCTCTGGTAATGTGCTGGGTCTGATACAATGTGTGACAGCGCCTCCTCTGGTAATGTACTTGGGGGTCTGATACAATGTGTGACAGCGTCTCCTCTGGTAATGTGCTGGGTCTGATACAATGTGTGACAGCGCCTCCTCTGGTAATGTGCTGGGGGTCTGATACAATGTGTGACAGCGTCTCCTCTGGTAATGTGCTGGGTCTGATACAATGTGTGACAGCGCCTCCTCTGGTAATGTACTGGGGGTCTGATACTAATGTGTGACAGCGCCTCCTCTGGTAATGTGCTGGGTCTGATACAATGTGTGACAGCGCCTCCTCTGGTAATGTACTGGGTCTGATACAATGTGTGACAGCGCCTCCTCTGGTAATGTACTGGGGGTCTGATACAATGTGTGACAGCGCCTCCTCTGGTAATGTGCTGGGTCTGATACAATGTGTGACAGCGTCTCCTCTGGTAATGTGCTGGGTCTGATACAATGTGTGACAGCGCCTCCTCTGGTAATGTGCTGGGTCTGATACAATGTGTGACAGCGCCTCCTCTGGTAATGTGCTGTGGGTCTGATACAATGTGTGACAGCGCCTCCTCTGGTAATGTGCTGGGGGTCTGATACAATGTGTGACAGCGCCTCCTCTGGTAATGTGCTGGGGGTCTGATACAATGTGTGACAGCGCCTCCTCTGGTAATGTACTGGGGGTCTGATACAATGTGTGACAGCGCCTCCTCTGGTAATGTACTGGGGGTCTGATACAATGTGTGACAGCGCCTCCTCTGGTAATGTACTGGGGGTCTGATACAATGTGTGACAGCGCCTCCTCTGGTAATGTACTGGGGGTCTGATACAATGTGTGACAGCGCCTCCTCTGGTAATGTACTGGGGGTCTGATACAATGTGTGACAGCGCCTCCTCTGGTAATGTACTGGGGGTCTGATACAATGTGTGACAGCGCCTCCTCTGGTAATGTGCTGGGGTCTGATACAATGTGTGACAGCGCCTCCTCTGGTAATGTACTGGGGGTCTGATATAATGTGTGACAGCGCCTCATCTGGTAATGTACTGGGGGTCTGATACAATGTGTGACAGCGCCTCCTCTGGTAATGTACTGGGGGTCTGATATAATGTGTGACAGCGCCTCATCTGGTAATGTACTGGGGGTCTGATACAATGTGTGACAGCGCCTCCTCTGGTAATGTGCTGGGGGTCTGATACAATGTGTGACAGCGCCTCCTCTGGTAATGTACTGGGGTCTGATACTAATGTGTGACAGCGCCTCCTCTGGTAATGTGACTGGGGGTCTGATACAATGTGTGACAGCGCCTCCTCTGGTAATGTGCTGGGGGTCTGATACAATGTGTGACAGCGCCTCCTCTGGTAATGTACTGGGGGTCTGATACAATGTGTGACAGCGCCTCCTCTGGTAATGTACTGGGGGTCTGATACTAATGTGTGACAGCGCCTCCTCTGGTAATGTGCTGGGGGTCTGATACTAATGTGTGACAGCGCCTCCTCTGGTAATGTGCTGGGGGTCTGATACAATGTGTGACAGCGCCTCCTCTGGTAATGTGCTGGGGGTCTGATACAATGTGTGACAGCGCCTCTCTGGTAATGTGCTGGGGGTCTGATATAATGTGTGACAGCGCCTCCTCTGGTAATGTGCTGGGGGTCTGATACAATGTGTGACAGCGCCTCCTCTGGTAATGTGCTGGGGGTCTGATACAATGTGTGACAGCGCCTCCTCTGGTAATGTACTGGGGGTCTGATACAATGTGTGACAGCGCCTCCTCTGGTAATGTGCTGGGGGTCTGATACAATGTGTGACAGCGCCTCCTCTGGTAATGTGCTGGGGGTCTGATACAATGTGTGACAGCGCCTCCTCTGGTAATGTACTGGGTCTGATACAATGTGTGACAGCGCCTCCTCTGGTAATGTACTGGGGGTCTGATACAATGTGTGACAGCGCCTCCTCTGGTAATGTGCTGGGGGTCTGATACAATGTGTGACAGCGCCTCCTCTGGTAATGTGCTGGGGTCTGATATCAATGTGTGACAGCGCCTCCTCTGGTAATGTGCTGGGTCTGATACAATGTGTGACAGCGCCTCCTCTGGTAATGTGCTGGGTCTGATACAATGTGTGACAGCGCCTCCTCTGGTAATGTGCTGGGGGTCTGATACAATGTGTGACAGCGCCTCCTCTGGTAATGTGCTGGGGTCTGATACAATGTGTGACAGCGCCTCCTCTGGTAATGTAGCTGGGGGTCTGATACAATGTGTGACAGCGCCTCCTCTGGTAATGTACTGGGGGGTCTTATATAATGTGTGACAGCGCCTCCTCTGGTAATGTACTGGGGGTCTGATACAATGTGTGACAGCGCCTCCTCTGGTAATGTACTGGGGGTCTGATACAATGTGTGACAGCGCCTCCTCTGGTAATGTACTGGGGGTCTGATATAATGTGTGACAGCGTCTCCTCTGGTAATGTGCTGGGGGTCTGATACAATGTGTGACAGCGCCTCCTCTGGTAATGTGCTGGGGGTCTGATACAATGTGTGACAGCGCCTCCTCTGGTAATGTACTGGGGGTCTGATACAATGTGTGACAGCGCCTCCTCTGTTAATGTGCTGGGGGTCTGATACAATGTGTGACAGCGCCTCCTCTGGTAATTTACTGGGGTCTGATACAATGTGTGACAGCGCCTCCTCTGGTAATGTACTGGGGGTCTGATACAATGTGTGACAGCGCCTCCTCTGGTAATGTACTGGGGGTCTGATACAATGTGTGACAGCGCCTCCTCTGGTAATGTACTGGGGGTCTGATATAATGTGTGACAGCGCCTCCTCTGGTAATGTACTGGGGTCTGATACAATGTGTGACAGCGCCTCCTCTGGTAATGTGCTGGGGGTCTGATACAATGTGTGACAGCGCCTCCTCTGGTAATGTGCTGGGGGTCTGATATAATGTGTGACAGCGCCTCCTCTGGTAATGTACTGGGGGTCTGATACAATGTGTGACAGCGCCTCCTCTGGTAATGTACTGGGGGTCTGATACAATGTGTGACAGCGCCTCCTCTGGTAATGTACTGGGGGTCTGATACAATGTGTGACAGCGCCTCCTCTGGTAATGTGCTGGGTCTGATACAATGTGTGACAGCGCCTCCTCTGGTAATGTGCTGGGGGTCTGATACAATGTGTGACAGCGCCTCCTCTGGTAATGTGCTGGGTCTGATACAATGTGTGACAGCGCCTCCTCTGGTAATGTGCTGGGGGTCTGATATAATGTGTGACAGCGCCTCCTCTGGTAATGTGCTGGGTCTGATATAATGTGTGACAGCGCCTCCTCTGGTAATGTGCTGGGGTCTGATATAATGTGTGACAGCGCCTCCTCTGGTAATGTGCTGGGTCTGATACAATGTGTGACAGCGCCTCCTCTGGTAATGTACTAGGGGTCTGATACAATGTGTGACAGCACCTCCTCTGGTAATGTACTGGGGGTCTGATACAATGTGTGACAGCGCCTCCTCTGGTAATGTACTAGGGGTCTGATACAATGTGTGACAGCGCCTCCTCTGGTAATGTGCTGGGGGTCTGATACAATGTGTGACAGCGCCTCCTCTGGTAATGTGCTGTGGGTCTGATATAATGTGTGACAGCGCCTCCTCTGGTAATGTACTGTGGGTCTGATACAATGTGTGACAGCGCCTCCTCTGGTAATGTACTAGGGGTCTGATACAATGTGTGACAGCGCCTCCTCTGGTAATGTGCTGGGGGTCTGATACAATGTGTGACAGCGTCTCCTCTGGTAATGTGCTGGGGGTCTGATATAATGTGTGACAGCGTCTCCTCTGGTAATGTACTGGGGGTCTGATACAATGTGTGACAGCGCCTCCTCTGGTAATGTGCTGGGGGTCTGATACAATGTGTGACAGCGCCTCCTCTGGTAATGTGCTGGGGTCTGATACAATGTGTGACAGTGTCTCCTCTGGTAATGTACTGGGGGTCTGATACAATGTGTGACAGCGCCTCCTCTGGTAATGTGCTGGGGGTCTGATACAATGTGTGACAGCGTCTCCTCTGGTAATGTACTGGGGGTCTGATACAATGTGTGACAGCGCCTCCTCTGGTAATGTGCTGGGGTCTGATACAATGTGTGACAGCGCCTCCTCTGGTAATGTGCTGGGGGTCTGATACAATGTGTGACAGCGCCTCCTCTGGTAATGTGCTGGGGGTCTGATATAATGTGTGACAGCGCCTCCTCTGGTAATGTGCTGGGGGTCTGATACAATGTGTGACAGCGCCTCCTCTGGTAATGTACTGGGGGTCTGATATAATGTGTGACAGCGCCTCCTCGGGTAATGTACTGGGGGTCTGATACAATGTGTGACAGCGCCTCCTCTGGTAATGTGCTGGGTCTGATACAATGTGTGACAGCGCCTCCTCTGGTAATGTGCTGGGTCTGATACAATGTGTGACAGCGCCTCCTCTGGTAATGTGCTGGGGGTCTGATACAATGTGTGACAGCGCCTCCTCTGGTAATGTGCTGGGTCTGATATAATGTGTGACAGCGCCTCCTCTGGTAATGTGCTGGGGGTCTGATATAATGTGTGACAGCGCCTCCTCTGGTAATGTGCTGGGGTCTGATATAATGTGTGACAGCGCCTCCTCTGGTAATGTACTGGGGGTCTGATACAATGTGTGACAGCGCCTCCTCTGGTAATGTACTGGGGGTCTGATACAATGTGTGACAGCGCCTCCTCTGGTAATGTACTGGGGGTCTGATACAATGTGTGACAGCGCCTCCTCTGGTAATGTACTGGGGGTCTGATACAATGTGTGACAGCGCCTCCTCTGGTAATGTACTGGGGGTCTGATACAATGTGTGACAGCGCCTCCTCTGGTAATGTACTGGGGTCTGATATAATGTGTGACAGCGCCTCCTCTGGTAATGTGCTGGGTCTGATACAATGTGTGACACGCCTCCTCTGGTAATGTACTGGGGGTCTGATATAATGTGTGACAGCGCCTCCTCTGGTAATGTGCTGGGGGTCTGATACAATGTGTGACAGCGCCTCCTCTGGTAATGTACTGGGGGTCTGATACAATGTGTGACAGCGCCTCCTCTGGTAATGTGCTGTGGGTCTGATACAATGTGTGACAGCGCCTCCTCTGGTAATGTGCTGGGTCTGATATAATGTGTGACAGCGCCTCCTCTGGTAATGTGCTGGGGGTCTGATACAATGTGTGACAGCGCCTCCTCTGGTAATGTGCTGGGGGTCTGATACAATGTGTGACAGCGCCTCCTCTGGTAATGTGCTGGGTCTGATACAATGTGTGACAGCGCCTCCTCTGGTAATGTACTGGGGGTCTGATACAATGTGTGACAGCGCCTCCTCTGGTAATGTGCTGGGGGTCTGATACAATGTGTGACAGCGTCTCCTCTGGTAATGTGCTGGGTCTGATACAATGTGTGACAGCGCCTCCTCTGGTAATGTACTGGGTCTGATATAATGTGTGACAGCGCCTCCTCTGGTAATGTGCTGGGGGTCTGATACAATGTGTGACAGCGCCTCCTCTGGTAATGTGCTGGGTCTGATACAATGTGTGACAGCGCCTCCTCTGGTAATGTACTGGGGGTCTGATACAATGTGTGACAGCGCCTCCTCTGGTAATGTGCTGCACCACTCTTCCCTTGCACCAGATTTGGTAACTCTGATTGGTTACCAGGGGTCATAGGTAGGGTCTCTTCCTCAATGCCAGAAAGTCCAGTCAGATCACACAGGACATCACAGCTGTGTATGGGGCCTCGCAGACCGGTCAGATCACACAGGACATCACAGCTATGTATGAGGCCCCGCAGACCGGTCAGATCACACAGGACATCACAGCTGTGTATGGGGCCCCGCAGACCGGTCAGATCACACAGGAGATCACAGCTGTGTATGGGGCCTCGCAGACCGGTCAGATCACACAGGAGATCACAGCTGTGTATGGGGCCCCACAGACCAGTCAGATCACACAGGACATCACAGCTGTGTATGGGGCCCCACAGACCGGTCAGATCACACAGGACATCACAGCTGTGTATGGGGCCCCACAGACCGGTCAGATCACACAGGACATCACAGCTGTGTATGGGGCCCCCACAGACCGGTCAGATCACACAGGACATCACAGCTGTGTATGGGGCCCCACAGACCGGTCAGATCACACAGGACATCACAGCTGTGTATGGGGCCCCACAGACCGGTCAGATCACACAGGACATCACAGCTGTGTATGGGGCCCCACAGACCAGTCAGATCACACAGGACATCACAGCTGTGTATGGGGCCCCGCAGACCGGTCAGATCACACAGGACATCACAGCTGTGTATGGGGCCCCGCATATCAATCAGATCACACAGGACATCACAGCTGTGTATGGGGCCCCACAGATCAGTCAGATCACACAGGACATCACAGCTGTGTATGGGGCCCCACAGACCGGTCAGATCACACAGGACATCACAGCTGTGTATGGGGCCCCACAGACCGGTCAGATCACACAGGACATCACAGCTGTGTATGGGGCCCCACAGACCGGTCAGATCACACAGGACATCACAGCTGTGTATGGGGCTCCGCAGACCAGTCAGATCACACAGGACATCACAGCTATGTATGGGGCCCCGCAGATCAGTCAGATCACACAGGACATCACAGCTGTGTATGGGGCCCTGCAGACCGGTCAGATCACACAGGACATCACAGCTGTGTATGGGGCCCCACAGACCGGTCAGATCACACAGGACATCACAGCTGTGTATGGGGCCCCGCAGATCGGTCAGATCACACAGGACATCACAGCTGTGTATGGGGCCGATTGGTTAGAGCCCATGGGAATGGGGTCGGGGGTCACAGGGGGCATTTGCTCTTCTCTAGATCGTTGTTCCTTACTAAACTGTATGAAAACGTGTGTACAAATTTCACTCCATTATGAATAAAGTTTCACTTGTTTGATTGAAATTCCAAGAAAAAAACTGTGCAAAGTCAAAAACCGTTTGGTGAAAACCGGGTGGAACCGTACACACATGCAGGTCTGTACGGTTCCCAATGACTCCCATGTAAAAATAATGTATACGCTTCTATACGGATTTTCACCCGGACCAAAAACTGAAGTAGACTACATTTCTGGGTACAGGAAAAAAACGGACACAACCGGGTGCATCTTTTGGCGTATGGATTTCAGGGGAGAGACAATGCGTACGGTTTTCAATACGGTTCCGTAGGGTTTTCAATACGGTTCCGTACGGTTTTCAATACGGTTCTGTACGGTTTTCAATACGGTTCCGTACGGTTTTCAATACGGTTCTGTACGGTTTTCAATACGGTTCTGTACGGTTTTCAATACGGTTCCGTAGGGTTTTCAATACGGTTCCGTACGGTTTTCAATACGGTTCTGTACGGTTTTCAATACGGTTCCGTACGGTTTTCAATACGGTTCTGTACGGTTTTCAATACGGTTCTGTACGGTTTTCAATACGGTTCCGTAGGGTTTTCAATACGGTTCCGTACGGTTTTCAATACGGTTCTGTACCGTTTTCAATACGGTTCCGTACGGTTTTCCATACGGTTCCGTACCGTTTTCAATACGGTTCCGTAGGGTTTTCAATACGGTTCCGTACGGTTTTCAATACGGTTCCGTACGGTTTTCAATACGGTTCTGTACGGTTTTCAATACGGTTCCGTAGGGTTTTCAATACGGTTCCGTACGGTTTTCAATACAGTTCTGTACGGTTTTCAATACGGTTCCGTACGGTTTTTCAATACGGTTCCGTACGGTTTTCAATACGGTTCCGTATGGTTTTCAATACAGTTCCGTACGGTTTTCAATACGGTTCTGTACGGTTTTCAATACGGTTCGTACGGTTTTCAATACGGTTCCGTACGGTTTTCAATACGTTTCTGTACGGTTTTCAATACGGTTCCGTACGGTTTTCAATACGGTTCCGTATGGTTTTCAATACGGTTCTGTACGGTTTTCAATACGGTTCCGTACCGTTTTCAATATGGTTCCGTAGGGTTTTCAATACGGTTCCGTACGGTTTTCAATACGGTTCTGTACGGTTTTCAATACGGTTCCGTACCGTTTTCAATACGGTTCCGTAGGGTTTTCAATACGGTTCCGTACGGTTTTCAATACGGTTCCGTACGGTTTTCCATACGGTTCTGTACGGTTTTCAATACGGTTCCGTAGGGTTTTCAATACGGTTCCGTACGGTTTTCAATACGGTTCTGTACGGTTTTCAATACGGTTCCGTACGGTTTTCAATACGGTTCCGTACGGTTTTCAATACGGTTCCGTACGGTTTTCAATACGGTTCTGTACGGTTTTCAATACGGTTCTGTACGGTTTTCAATACGGTTCCGTACGGTTTTCAATACGGTTCTGTACGGTTTTCAATACGGTTCCGTACGGTTTTCAATACGGTTCCGTACGGTTTTCAATACGGTTCCGTATGGTTTTCAATACGGTTCTGTACGGTTTTCAATACGGTTCCGTACGGTTTTCAATACGGTTCCGTATGGTTTTCAATACGGTTCTGTACGGTTTTCAATACGGTTCCGTACGGTTTTCAATACGGTTCCGTACGGTTTTCAATACGGTTCCGTACGGTTTTCAATACGGTTCTGTACGGTTTTCAATACGGTTCCGTACGGTTTTCAAATTGAAAATGTATACGGGGACTGTACTGCAAAAACGTGGTGTGAACCCGGCCTAACACAGATGAGAGCGAATTCCAGAAAACAATAGTCTGAGCCGGAGGATCACGTGACACCGATGCTGCAGGGCAAACTGCCCCATCCAGGGTAATAACAGCGCCTCCAGCACAACAAGAGTTAACGTCACCAGACAAAACAGTCACCTGGAGTCGACAACTATATTCACGGATACTACAACAGATCCCCATAACATTACCAGCTATAGTCAGTGCCCCCATAACATTACCAGCTATAGTCAGTGCCCCCATAACATTACCAGCTATAGTCAGTGCCCCCATAACATTACCAGCTATAGTCAGTGCCCCCATAACATTACCAGCTATAGTCAGTGCCCCCCTAACATTACCAGCTATAGTCAGTGCCCCCATAACATTACCAGCTATAGTCAGTGCCCACATAACATTACCAGCTATAGTCAGTGCCCCATAACATTACCAGCTATAGTCAGTGCCCCCATAACATTACCAGCTATAGTCAGTGCCCCCATAACATTACCAGCTATAGTCAGTGCCCCCCTAACATTACCAGCTATAGTCAGTGCCCCCATAACATTACCAGCTATAGTCAGTGCCCACATAACATTACCAGCTATAGTCAGTGCCCCATAACATTACCAGCTATAGTCAGTGCCCCCATAACATTACCAGCTATAGTCAGTGCCCCCATAACATTACCAGCTATAGTCAGTGCCCCCATAACATTACCAGCTATAGTCAGTGCCCCCCTAACATTACCAGCTATAGTCAGTGCCCCCATAACATTACCAGCTATAGTCAGTGCCCACATAACATTACCAGCTATAGTCAGTGCCCCATAACATTACCAGCTATAGTCAGTGCCCCCATAACATTACCAGCTATAGTCAGTGCCCCCATAACATTACCAGCTATAGTCAGTGCCCACATAACATTACCAGCTATAGTCAGTGCCCCCATAACATTACCAGCTATAGTCAGTGCCCCCATAACATTACCAGCTATAGTCAGTGCCCCCATAACATTACCAGCTATAGTCAGTGCCCCCCTAACATTACCAGCTATAGTCAGTGCCCCATAACATTACCAGCTATAGTCAGTGCCCACATAACATTACCAGCTATAGTCAGTGCCCCCATAACATTACCAGCTATAGTCAGTGCCCCCATAACATTACCAGCTATAGTCAGTGCCCCCATAACATTACCAGCTATAGTCAGTGCCCCCATAACATTACCAGCTATAGTCAGTGCCCCCATAACATTACCAGCTATAGTCAGTGCCCCCCTAACATTACCAGCTATAGTCAGTGCCCCCATAACATTACCAGCTATAGTCAGTGCCCACATAACATTACCAGCTATAGTCAGTGCCCCCATAACATTACCAGCTATAGTCAGTGCCCCCATAACATTACCAGCTATAGTCAGTGCCCCCATAACATTACCAGCTATAGTCAGTGCCCCCTAACATTACCAGCTATAGTCAGTGCCCCCATAACATTACCAGCTATAGTCAGTGCCCACATAACATTACCAGCTATAGTCAGTGCCCCCATAACATTACCAGCTATAGTCAGTGCCCCCATAACATTACCAGCTATAGTCAGTGCCCCCATAACATTACCAGCTATAGTCAGTGCCCCCATAACATTACCAGCTATAGTCAGTGCCCCCCTAACATTACCAGCTATAGTCAGTGCCCCCATAACATTACCAGCTATAGTCAGTGCCCACATAACATTACCAGCTATAGTCAGTGCCCCCATAACATTACCAGCTATAGTCAGTGCCCCCATAACATTACCAGCTATAGTCAGTGCCCCCATAACATTACCAGCTATAGTCAGTGCCCACATAACATTACCAGCTATAGTCAGTGCCCCCATAACATTACCAGCTATAGTCAGTGCCCCCATAACATTACCAGCTATAGTCAGTGCCCCCATAACATTACCAGCTATAGTCAGTGCCCCCCTAACATTACCAGCTATAGTCAGTGCCCCCATAACATTACCAGCTATAGTCAGTGCCCACATAACATTACCAGCTATAGTCAGTGCCCCCATAACATTACCAGCTATAGTCAGTGCCCCCATAACATTACCAGCTATAGTCAGTGCCCCCATAACATTACCAGCTATAGTCAGTGCCCCCATAACATTACCAGCTATAGTCAGTGCCCCCCTAACATTACCAGCTATAGTCAGTGCCCCCATAACATTACCAGCTATAGTCAGTGCCCACATAACATTACCAGCTATAGTCAGTGCCCCCATAACATTACCAGCTATAGTCAGTGCCCCCATAACATTACCAGCTATAGTCAGTGCCCCCATAACATTACCAGCTATAGTCAGTGCCCACATAACATTACCAGCTATAGTCAGTGCCCCCATAACATTATCAGCTATAGTCAGTGCCCCCATAACATTACCAGATATAGTCAGAGCCCACATAATATTACCAGCTATAGTTAGTGCCCCCATAACATTACCAGATATAGTCAGTGCCCCCATAACATTACCAGATATAGTCAGTGCCCCCATAACATTACCAGATATAGTCAGTGCCCCCATAACATTACCAGATATAGTCAGTGCCCCCCTAACATTACCAGCTATAGTCAGAGCCCCCATAACATTACCAGATATAGTCAGTGCCCCCATAACATTACCAGGTATAGTCAGTGCCCCATAACATTACCAGCTATAGTCAGTGCCCCCATAACATTACCAGCTATAGTCAGTGCCCCCATAACATTACCAGCTATAGTCAGTGCCCCCCTAACATTACCAGCTATAGTCAGAGCCCCCATAACATTACCAGATATAGTCAGTGCCCCCATAACATTACCAGATATAGTCAGTGCCCCCATAACATTACCAGATATAGTCAGTGCCCCCATAACATTACCAGGTATAGTCAGTGCCCCCATAACATTACCAGCTATAGTCAGTGCCCCCATAACATTACCAGCTATAGTCAGTGCCCCCATAACATTACCAGCTATAGTCAGTGCCCCCATAACATTACCAGCTATAGTCAGTGCCCCCATAACATTACCAGCTATAGTCAGTGCCCCCATAACATTACCAGCTATAGTCAGTGCCCCCATAACATTACCAGCTATAGTCAGTGCCCCCATAACATTACCAGATATAGTCAGTGCCTCCATAACATTACCAGCTATAGTCAGTGCCCCCATAACATTACCAGCTATAGTCAGTGCCTCCATAACATTGCCAGCTATAGTCAGTGCCCCCATAACATTACCGGATATAGTCAGTGCCCCCATAACATTACCGGATATAGTCAGTGCCCCTATAACATTACCGGATATAGTCAGTGCCCCTATAACATTGCCAGATATAGTCAGTGCCCCCATAACATTACCAGCTATAGTCAGTGCCCCCATAACATTACCAGCTATAGTCAGTGCCCCCATAACATTACCAGCTATAGTCAGTGCCCCATAACATTATCAGATACAGTCAGTGCCCCCATAGCATTACCAGCTATAGTCAGTGCCCCCATAACATTACCAGGTATAGTCAGTGCCCCCATAACATTACCAGCTATTGCCAGTGCCCCCAAAACATTATCAGATATATTCAGTGCCCCCATAACATTACCAGCTATAGTCAGTGCCCCCCATAACATTACCAGTATAGTCAGTGCCCCATAACATGTAATGTATGTACACAGTGACCTCACCAGCAGAATAGTGAGTACAGCTCTGGAGTATAATACAGGATATAACTCAGGATCAGTACAGGATAAGTAATGTAATGTATGTACACAGTGACCTCACCAGCAGAATAGTGAGTGCAGCTGTGGAGTATAATACAGGATATAACTCAGGATCAGTACAGGATAAGTAATGTAATGTATGTACACAGTGACCTCACCAGCAGAATAGTGAGTACAGCTCTGGAGTATAATACAGGATATAACTCAGGATCAGTACAGGATAAGTAATGTAATGTATGTACACAGTGACCTCACCAGCAGAATAGTGAGTACAGCTCTGGGGTATAATACAGGATATAACTCAGGATCAGTACAGGATAAGTAATGTAATGTATGTACACAGTGACCTCACCAGCAGAATAGTGAGTACAGCTCTGGGGTATAATACAGGACTAGTAATGTAATGTATGTTGACAGTGTGTGCGCTGTATGTGTATCCTGTATAATCAGTGGTTGTCCCTGTGAGTTGTTACGGTCCTGTATAACCAGCATAGGTCCCTGTGAGTAGTTTGTGTCATGTATAATCAGTGGTGGTCCCTGTGAGTAGTCCTGGGCTTGTATAATCAGTGGTGGTTCCTGTGAGTAGTTCTGTCCTGTATAATCAGTGGTGGTCCCTGTGAGTAGTCCTGGGCTTGTATAATCAGTGGTGGTTCCTGTGAGTAGTTCTGGTCCTGTATAATCAGTGGTGGTTCCTGTGAGTAGTTCTGTTCCTGTATAATCTGCAGTGGTCCCTGTGAGTAACCCTGATACTGTATAATTAGCAATGGTCCCTTTGAGTATTCCTTGTCCTGTATTATCATTGGTGGTCACTGTGAGTAGTTCTGGTCCTGTATAATCAGCTGTGGTCCCTGTGGGTAGTTACGGTCCTGTAAAATCAGCGGTGGTCCCTGTCAGTAGTCCTGTATAATCAGTGGTGGTCCCTGTGAGTAGTTCTGGTCCTGTATAATCAGTGGTGATACCTGTGAGTAGTCCTGGTCCTGTATAATCAGTGGTGGTCCCTGTGAGTAGTTTGGTCCTGTATAATCAGTGGTGGTCACTGTGAGTAGTTCTGGTCCTGAATAATCAGTGGTGGTCCCTGTGAGTAGTTCTGGTCCTGTATAATCAGTGGTGGTCCCTGTGAGTAGTTCATGTCTTGTATAATCAGTGGTGACCCCTGTGTGAGTTTTTAGGGTCCTGTATAATCAGCAGTGGTCCTTGTGAGTAGTTTTGGTCCTGTATAATTAGCAATGGTCCCTGTGGGTATTCCTTGTCCGGTATAATCATTGGTGGTCCCTGTGAGTAGTTCTGGTCCTGTATAATCATTGGTGTCCCTGTGAGTATTCCTTGTCCTTTATAATCAGTGGTGGTCCCTGTGAGTAGTTCTGGTCTTTTACAATCAGTGGTGGTCCCTGTGAGTAGTCCTGGTCCTTTATAATCAGTGGTGGTCTCTGTGAGTACTCCTGTTCCTGTAGAATCAATGTTGGTCCCTTTGAGTAGTCCTGTATAATCAGTGATGGTCCCTGTGAGTAGTTCTGGTCCTGTATCCTCAGCTGTGGTCCCTGTGAGTAGTTACGGTCCTGTATTATGAGCTGTGGTCCCTGTGAGTAGTCCTGCTCCTATATAATCAGTGGTGGTCCCTGTGAGTAGTTCTGGTCCTGTATAATCAGTGGTGGTCCCTGTGAGTAGTTCTGGTCCTGTATAATCAGCTGTGGTCCCTGTGAGTAGTTTTGGTCCTGTATCCTCAGCTGTGGTCCCTGTGAGTAGTTACGGTCCTGTATCCTCAGCTGTGGTCCCTGTGAGTAGTTACGGTCCTGTCTGGTCCTATATAATCAGTGGTGGTCCCTGTGAGTAGTTCTGGTCCTGTATAATCAGTGGTGGTCCCTGTGAGTAGTTCTGGTCCTGTATAATCAGCTGTGGTCCCTGTGAGTAGTTTTGGTCCTGTATAAGTAATGGTGGTCCCTGTGAGTAGTTCTGGTCCTGTATAATCAGTGGTGGTACCTTTGAGTAGTCCTGGTCCTGTATAATCAGTGGTGGTCCCTGTGAGTAACCCTGATTCTGTATAATCAGTAGTGGTACCTGTGAGTAGTTCTGGTCCTGTATAATCAGTGGTGGTCCCTGTGAGTAGTTCTGGTCCTTTATAATCAGCTGTGGTCCCTGTGAGTAGTTTTGGTCCTGTATAAGTAATGGTGGTCCCTGTGAGTAGTCCTGGTCCTGTATAATCAGTTGTGGTCCCTGTGAGTAGTTCTGGTCCTGTATAATCAGTGGCGGTCCCTGTGAGTATTTTTGGTCCTGTATAATCAGTGGTGGTCCCTGTGAGTAGTTCTGGTCCTGTATAATCAGTGGTGGTCCCTGTGAGTAGTTTTGGTCCTGTATAAGCAATGGTGGTCCCTGTGAGTAGTCCTGGTCCTGTATAATCAGTGGTGGTCCCTGTGAGTAGTTCTGGTCCTGTATCCTCAGCTGTGGTCCCTGTGAGTATTTACGAATCTGTACTATCGGCTGTGGTCCCTGTGAGTAGTCCTGATCCTGTATAATCAGTGTTGGTCCCTCTGAATAGTCCTTTATAATCACTGATGGTCCCTGTGAGTAGTTCTGGTCCTGTATAATCAGTGGTGGTCACTGTGAGTAGATCTGGTCCTGTATAATCAGTGGTGGTCCATGTGAGTAGTTCTGGTCTTGTATAATCAGTGATGGTCCCTGTGAGCTGTTAGGGTCCTGTATAATCAGTGGTGGTCCCTGTGAGTAGATATGGTCCTGTATAATCAGTGGTGGTCCTTGTGAGTAGTTTTGGTCCTGTATAATCATTGGTGGTCCCTGTGAGTAACCCTGATCCTGTATAATCAGTAGTTGTCCCTGTGAGTAGTCCTGGTCCTGTATAATTAGCTGTGGTCACTGTGTGTAGATCTGGTCCCTGTGAGTAGTCCTGGTCCTGTATAATCAGTGGTGGTCACTGTGAGTAGATCTGGTCCTGTATAATCAGTGGTTGTCCCTGTGAGTAGTTTTGGTCCTGTATAATCAGTGGTGGTCCCTGTGAGTAGTCCTGGTCCTGTATAGTCAGCGGTGGTCACTGTGTGTAGATCTGGTCCTGTATAATCAGTGGTTGTCCCTGTGAGTAGTTCTGGTCCTGTATAATCAGTAGTGGTCCCTGTGAGTAGTCCTGGTGCTGTATAATCAGCGGTGGTCACTGTGTGTAGATCTGGTCCCTGTGAGTAGTCCTGGTCCTGTATAATCAGTGGTGGTCACTGTGAGTAGTCCTTGTCCTGTATATTCAGTGGTGGTCCCTGTGAGTAGTCCTTGTCCTGTATAATCAGTGATGGTCCCTATGAGTAATAATCAATGGTGGTCCCTGCGAGTAGTCCTGGTCCTGTATAATCAGTGATGGTCCCTGTGAGTAATAATTAGTGGTGGTCCCTGTGAGTAGTTATGGTCCTGTATAATCAGTGGTGGTCACTGTGAGTAGATCTGGTCCTGTATAATCAGTGGTGGTCCCTGTGAGTAGTTTTGGTCCTGTATAATCAGTGGTGGTCCCTGTGAGTAACCCTGATCCAGTATAACCAGTAGTGGTCCCTGTGAGTAGTCCTGGTCCTGTATAATCAGCGGTGGTCACTGTGTGTAGATCTGGTCCCTGTGAGTAGTCCTGGTCCTGTATAATCAGTAGTGGTCCCTGTGAGTAGATCTGGTCCTGTATAATCAGTGGTGGTCCCTGTGAGTAACCCTGATCCTGTATAATCAGTAGTGGTCCCTGTGAGTAGTCCTGGTCCTGTATAATTAGCGATGGTCACTGTGTGTAGATCTGGTCCCTGTGAGTAGTCCTGGTCCTGTATAATCAGTGGTGGTCCCTGTGAGTAGTTTTGGTCCTGTATAATCAGTGGTGGTCCCTGTGAGTAACCCTGATCCTGTATAATCAGTAGTGGTCCCTGTGAGTAGTCCTGGTCCTGTATAATCAGCGGTGGTCACTGTGTGTAGATCTGGTCCCTGTGAGTAGTCCTGGTCCTGTGTAATCAGTGGTGGTCACTGTGAGTAGATCTGGTCCTGTATAATCAGTGGTGGTCCCTGTGAGTAGTTTTGGTCCTGTGTAATCAGTGGTGGTCCCTGTGAGTAGTCCTGGTCCTGTATAATCAGCGGTGGTCACTGTGTGTAGATCTGGTCCTGTATAATCAGTAGTGGTCCCTGTGAGTAGTTGTGGTCCTGTATAATCATTGGTGGTCCCTGTGAGTAGTTCTGGTCCTGTATAATCAGTGGTGGTCCCTGTGAGTAGTTGTGGTCCTGTATAATCAGTGGTGGTCCCTGTGAGTAGTTCTGGTCCTGTATAATCAGTGGTGGTCCCTGTGAGTAGTTCTGGTCCTGTATAATCAGTGGTGGTCCCTGTGAGCTGTTAGGGTCCTGTATACTGTGGGTAGTTGTGGTCCATGTATAATTAGTGGTGGTTCCTGTGAGTTTTTAGGGTCCTGTATAATCAGTGGTGGTCCCTGTGAGTAGTCCTCGTCCTGTATAATCAGTGGTGGTCCCTGTGAGTAGTCCTTGTCCTGTATAATCAGCGGTGGTCCTTGTGAGTAGTCCTCGTCCTGTATAATCAGTGGTGGTCCCTGTGAGTAGTCCTCGTCCTGTATAATCAGCAGTGGTCCCTGTGAGTAGTCCTCGTCCTGTATAATCAGCGGTGGTCCCTGTGAGTAGTCCTCGTCCTGTATAATCAGTGGTGGTCCCTGTGAGTAGTTCTGGTCCTGTATAATCAGTGTTGGTCCCTGTGAGTAGTTCTGGTCCTGTATAATCAGTGGTGGTCCCTGTGAGTAGTTCTGGTCCTGTATAATCAGTAGTGGTCCCTGTGAGTAGTTCTGGTCCTGTATAATCAGTGGTGGTCCCTGTGAGTAGTTCTGGTCCTGTATAATCAGTGGTGGTCCCTGTGAGTAGTTCTGGTCCTGTATAATCAGTGGTGGTCCCTGTGAGTAGTTCTGGTCCTGTATAATCAGCGGTGGTCCCTGTGAGTAGTCCTCGTCTTGTATAATCAGTGGTGGTCCCTGTGAGTAGTTTTGGTCCTGTATAATCAGTGGTGGTCCCTGTGAGTAGTTCTGGTCCTGTATAATCAGTGGTGGTCCCTGTGAGTATTTCTGGTCCTGTATAATCAGTAGTGGTCCCTGTGAGTAGTTCTGGTCCTGTATAATCAGTGGTGGTCCCTGTGAGTAGTTCTGGTCCTGTATAATCAGTAGTGGTCCCTGTGAGTAGTTCTGGTCCTGTATAATCAGTGGTGGTCCCTGTGAGTAGTTCTGGTCCTGTATAATCAGTGGTGGTCCCTGTGAGTAGTTCTGGTCCTGTATAATCAGTGGTGGTCCCTGTGAGTAGTTCTGGTCCTGTATAATCAGTGGTGGTCCCTGTGAGTAGTTCTGGTCCTGTATAATCAGTGGTGGTCCCTGTGAGTAAATCTGGTCCTGTATAATCAGTGGTGGTCCCTGTGAGTAGTTCTGGTCCTGTATAATCAGTGGTGGTCCCTGTGAGTAAATCTGGTCCTGTATAATCAGTGGTGGTCCCTGTGAGTAGTTCTGGTCCTGTATAATCAGTGGTGGTCCCTGTGAGCTGTTAGGGTCCTGTATACTGTGAGTAGTTGTGGTCCATGTATAATTAGTGGTGGTCCCTGTGAGTTTTTAGGGTCCTGTATAATCAGCGGTGGTCTCTGTGAGTAGTCCTTGTCCTGTATAATCAGCAGTGGTCCCTGTGAGTAGTCCTCGTCCTGTATAATCAGCGGTGGTCCCTGTGAGTAGTCCTCGTCCTGTATAATCAGTGGTGGTCCCTGTGAGTAGTTCTGGTCCTGTATAATCAGTGTTGGTCCCTGTGAGTAGTTCTGGTCCTGTATAATCAGTGGTGGTCCCTGTGAGTAGTTCTGGTCCTGTATAATCAGTAGTGGTCCCTGTGAGTAGTTCTGGTCCTGTATAATCAGTGGTGGTCCCTGTGAGTAGTTCTGGTCCTGTATAATCAGTGGTGGTCCCTGTGAGTAGTTCTGATCCTGTATAATCAGTGGTGGTCCCTGTGAGTAGTTCTGGTCCTGTATAATCAGCGGTGGTCCCTGTGAGTAGTCCTCGTCCTGTATAATCAGTGGTGGTCCCTGTGAGTAGTTTTGGTCCTGTATAATCAGTGGTGGTCCCTGTGAGTAGTTCTGGTCCTGTATAATCAGTGGTGGTCCCTGTGAGTAGTTCTGGTCCTGTATAATCAGTAGTGGTCCCTGTGAGTAGTTCTGGTCCTGTATAATCAGTGGTGGTCCCTGTGAGTAGTTCTGGTCCTGTATAATCAGTAGTGGTCCCTGTGAGTAGTTCTGGTCCTGTATAATCAGTGGTGGTCCCTGTGAGTAGTTCTGGTCCTGTATAATCAGTGGTGGTCCCTGTGAGTAGTTCTGGTCCTGTATAATCAGTGGTGGTCCCTGTGAGTAGTTCTGGTCCTGTATAATCAGTGGTGGTCCCTGTGAGTAAATCTGGTCCTGTATAATCAGTGGTGGTCCCTGTGAGTAGTTCTGGTCCTGTATAATCAGTGGTGGTCCCTGTGAGTAAATCTGGTCCTGTATAATCAGTGGTGGTCCCTGTGAGTAGTTCTGGTCCTGTATAATCAGTGGTGGTCCCTGTGAGCTGTTAGGGTCCTGTATACTGTGAGTAGTTGTGGTCCATGTATAATTAGTGGTGGTCCCTGTGAGTTTTTAGGGTCCTGTATAATCAGCGGTGGTCTCTGTGAGTAGTCCTTGTCCTGTATAATCAGCGGTGGTCCCTGTGAGTAGTCCTTGTCCTGTATAATCAGCGGTGGTCCCTGTGAGTTGTCCTTGTCCTGTATAATTAGTGGTGGTCCCTGTGAGTAGTCCTTGTCCTGTATAATCAGCGGTGGTCCCTGTGAGTAGTCCTTGTCCTGTATAATCAGCGGTGGTCCCTGTGAGTAGTCCTTGTCCTGTATAATCAGTGGTGGTCCCTGTGAGTAGTCCTTGTCCTGTATAATCAGTGGTGGTCCCTGTGAGTAGTCCTTGTCCTGTATAATCAGTGGTGGGTCCCTGTGAGTAGTCCTTGTCCTGTATAATCAGTGGTGGTCCCTGTGAGTAGTCCTTGTCCTGTATAATCAGCGGTGGTCCCTGTGAGTAGTCATTGTCCTGTATAATCAGTGGTGGTCCCTGTGAGTAGTCCTTGTCCTGTATAATCAGTGGTGGTCCCTGTGAGTAGTCCTTGTCCTGTATAATCAGCGGTGGTCTCTGTGAGTAGTCCTTGTCCTGTATAATCAGTGGTGGTCTCTGTGAGTAGTTCTGGTCCTGTATAATCAGTGGTGGTCCCTGTGAGCTGTTAGGGTCCTGTATACTGTGAGTAGTCCTTGTCCTGTATAATCAGCGGTGGTCCCTGTGAGTTGTCCTGTATACAGTGATGTCACCTTATACCCAGTATGTAAGGATTTGCGCGGTCGGAGGACATATAATCCTCCTGGTACATTTTTCAGGAGATGCCGCTCTCCACATGTCCCTGTGGTAACTCTACACTATGGACGCTGAGGATTATGGGTAGAGAGATGATCTCCATGTACAGCGGGAGCTCAGGTCAATCTGTCTCCTACGTCCAGTCATGGAAAGGGTTAACACTCTTCTCTCTCTCTCTCTCTCTCTCTCTCTCTCTCTCTCTCTCTCTCTCTCTCTCTCTCTCTCTCTCTCTCTCTCTCTCTCTCTCTCTCTCTCTCTCTATATATATATACACACAGTCATGTCTGTATATATTGTCCCCCCTGAAATGTCTCTATAAAATGAAGTATTTCTCACAGGAAAGGATTGCAGTAACACAGGTTTATTCCCTCTGTATATATAGATCTCCTCTCCTCTGTATATGTATATATATAGATCTCCTCTCCTCTGTGTATATATATATATATAGATCTCCTCTCCTCTGTATATATATATAGATCTCCTCTCCTCTGTATATATATATATATATATAGATCTCCTCTCCTCTGTATATATATATATATATATATATATATAGATCTCCTCTCCTCTGTATATATATATATATAGATCTCCTCTCCTCTGTGTGTATATATATATAGATCTCCTCTCCTCTGTGTGTATATATATATATATATATATAGTTCTCCTCTCCTCTGTATATATATATAGTTCTCCTCTCCTCTGTATATATATATAGATCTCCTCTCCTCTGTATATATATATAGATCTCCTCTCCTCTGTATATATATATAGATCTCCTCTCCTCTGTATATATATAAATATATATATATATATAGATCTCCTCTCCTCTGTATATATATATAGTTCTCCTCTCCTCTGTATATATATATAGATCTCCTCTCCTCTGTATATATATAAATATATATATATATATAGATCTCCTCTCCTCTGTATATATATATAGATCTCCTCTCCTCTGTATATATATATATATATAGATCTCCTCTCCTCTGTATATATATATATATAGATCTCCTCTCCTCTGTATATATACATATATAGATCTCCTCTCCTCTGTATATATATATATAGATCTCCTCTCCTCTGTATATATATATAGATCTCCTCTCCTCTGTATATATATATATATAGATCTCCTCTCCTCTGTGTATATATATATATAGATCTCCTCTCCTCTGTGTATATATATATATATAGATCTCCTCTCCTCTGTATATATATATATAGATCTCCTCTCCTCTGTGTATATATATATATAGATCTCCTCTCCTCTGTATATATATATATATATATATATATATATAGATCTCCTCTCCTCTGTATATATATATATATAGATCTCCTCTCCTCTGTGTATATATATATAGATCTCCTCTCCTCTGTATATATATATATATAGATCTCCTCTCCTCTGTATATATATATATAGATCTCATCTCCTCTGTATATATATATATAGATCTCCTCTCCTCTGTATATATATATAGATCTCCTCTCCTCTGTATATATATATATATATATATATATATATATATATAGATCTCCTCTCCTCTGTATATATATATATATATATATATATATATATATATATAGATCTCCTCTCCTCTGTGTATATATATATATATATATATAGATCTCCTCTCCTCTGTATATATATATATATATATATATATATATATAGATCTCCTCTCCTCTGTATATATATATATATATATATATATATATAGATCTCCTCTCCTCTGTATATATATATATATATATATATATATATATAGATCTCCTCTCCTCTGTATATATATATATATATATATATATATATAGATCTCCTCTCCTCTGTATATATATATATATATATAGATCTCCTCTCCTCTGTATATATATATATATATAGATCTCCTCTCCTCTGTGTATATATATATATATATATATATATATATATATATCTCCTCTCCTCTGTATATATATATATATATATATATAGATCTCCTCTCCTCTGTATATATATATATATATATATATATAGATCTCCTCTCCTCTGTATATATATATATATATATATAGATCTCCTCTCCTCTGTATATATATATATATATATATATATAGATCTCCTCTCCTCTGTATATATATATATATATATATATATATCTCCTCTCCTCTGTATATATATATATATATATATATATATATATATAGATCTCCTCTCCTCTGTATATATATATATATATTGCAGTAACACAGGTTTTGCTATACACATGTTTATTCCCTTTGTGTGTATATATATAATATATCTCCTCTCCTCTGTATATATATATATATAGATCTCCTCTCCTCTGTGTATATATATATATATATATATATATATATATATATATAGATCTCCTCTCCTCTGTATATATATATATATAGATCTCCTCTCCTCTGTGTATATATATATATATATATATATATGTATAGATCTCCTCTCCTCTGTATATATATATATATAGATCTCCTCTCCTCTGTATATATATATATATATAGATCTCCTCTCCTCTGTATATATATATATATATATATATATATATATATCTCCTCTCCTCTGTATATATATATATATATATATATATATATATTGCAGTAACACAGGTTTTGCTATACACATGTTTATTCCCTTTGTGTGTGTGTATATATATATAGATCTCCTCTCCTCTGTATATATATATATATATATAGATCTCCTCTCCTCTGTATATATATATATATATATATATATAGATCTCCTCTCCTCTGTATATATATATATAGATCTCCTCTCCTCTGTATATATATATATATATATATATAGATCTCCTCTCCTCTGTGTATATATATATATATATATAGATCTCCTCTCCTCTGTATATATATATATATATATATATATATAGATCTCCTCTCCTCTGTATATATATATATATAGATCTCCTCTCCTCTGTATATATATATATAGATCTCCTCTCCTCTGTATATATATATATAGATCTCCTCTCCTCTGTATATATATATATATATATATATATATATATCTCCTCTCCTCTGTATATATATATATATATATATATATATATATATATATTGCAGTAACACAGGTTTTGCTATACACATGTTTATTCCCTTTGTGTGTGTGTATATATATATAGATCTCCTCTCCTCTGTATATATATATATATATATATATATATATATATATAGATCTCCTCTCCTCTGTATATATATATATATATATAGATCTCCTCTCCTCTGTATATATATATATAGATCTCCTCTCCTCTGTATATATATATATATATATATATATAATAGATCTCCTCTCCTCTGTGTATATATATATATATATAGATCTCCTCTCCTCTGTATATATATATATATATATATATAGATCTCCTCTCCTCTGTATATATATATATATAGATCTCCTCTCCTCTGTATATATATATATAGATCTCCTCTCCTCTGTATATATATATATATATATATATAGATCTCCTCTCCTCTGTATATATATATATTGCAGTAACACAGGTTTTGCTATACACATGTTTATTCCCTCTGTGTATATATATAGATCTCCTCTCCTCTGTATATATATATATATATATATATATATAGATCTCCTCTCCTCTGTATATATATATATAGATCTCCTCTCCTCTGTATATATATATATATATATATATATATATAGATCTCCTCTCCTCTGTATATATATATATATAGATCTCCTCTCCTCTGTATATATATATATATATAGATCTCCTCTCCTCTGTATATATATATATATAGATCTCCTCTCCTCTGTATATATATATATATATATATATATATATAGATCTCCTCTCCTCTGTGTATATATATATATATATCTCCTCTCCTCTGTATATATATATAGATCTCCTCTCCTCTGTATATATATATATTGCAGTAACACAGGTTTTGCTATACACATGTTTATTCCCTTTGTGTGTATATATATATATATAATAGATCTCCTCTCCTCTGTGTATATATATATATATATATATATATATATATATAGATCTCCTCTCCTCTGTATATATATATATATATATATATATATATATATAGATCTCCTCTCCTCTCTGTATATATATATATATATATATATATATATATATATATATATAGATCTCCTCTCCTCTGTATATATATATATATAGATCTCCTCTCCTCTGTGTATATATATATTTATATATATGGATCTCCTCTCATCTGTATATATATATATATATATATATATATATATATAGATCTCCTCTCCTCTGTATATATATATATATATATATATATATAGATCTCCTCTCCTCTGTATATATATATATATATATATATATATATATATATATATAGATCTCCTCTCCTCTGTATATATATATATAGATCTCCTCTCCTCTGTATATATATATATATATATATATATAGATCTCCTCTCCTCTGTATATATATATCTCCTCTCCTCTGTATATATATATAGATCTCCTCTCCTCTGTATATATATATATATACATAGATCTCCTCTCCTCTGTATATATATAGATCTCCTCTGTATATATATATAGATCTCCTCTCCTCTGTATATATATATAGATCTCCTCTCCTCTGTATATATATATAGATCTCCTCTCCTCTGTATATATATATATATATATATATATATAGATCTCCTCTCCTCTGTATATATATATATATATATAGATCTCCTCTCCTCTGTATATATATATATATATATATATATATATATATATAATATAGATCTCCTCTCCTCTGTATATATATAGATCTCCTCTCCTCTGTATATATATATAGATCTCCTCTCCTCTGTATATATATATATATATATATATATATATATATATATATATATATAGATCTCCTCTCCTCTGTATATATATATATATAGAGAGATCTCCTCTCCTCTGTATATATATATATAGATCTCCTCTCCTCTGTATATATATATATATATATAGATCTCCTCTCCTCTGTATATATATATATATAGATCTCCTCTCCTCTGTATATATATATATATATATATATATATATATATATAGATCTCCTCTCCTCTGTATATATATATATTGCAGTAACACAGGTTTTGCTATACACATGTTTATTCCCTTTGTGTATATATATATAGATCTCCTCTCCTCTGTACATATATATATATATATATATATATATAGATCTCCTCTCCTCTGTATATATATATATATATATAGATCTCCTCTCCTCTGTATATATATACATATATAGATCTCCTCTCCTCTGTATATATATATATAGATCTCCTCTCCTCTGTATATATATATATAGCAACAGAAGAATACAGCAGCACACTGCCAGCACAAGGATATAGGTGAAACATGAATATGCAGTTAAAACATGGAGACTATACAGCTATGGTGTAATAGATGCAAATGTGAAACTATGAAATAGTGAGGCACTTAGCTCGCAAATTTGTCTCCGCCGGCGGTCAAATAGCTTGGACCGTCCCACCGCGATAAGGTGGCCTCCTGGGACGGACCCTACACTGTGAATATGCCTCTGTGTGAACAGTTCAGTAAGCATGGCAGGATCTGGAACATCCAATCAGGGTCCGTCCCAGGAGGCCACCTTATCGCGGTGGGACGGTCCCAAGCTATTTGACCGCCGGCGGAGACAAATTTGCGAGCTAAGTGCCTCACTATTTCATAGTTTCACATTTGCATCTATTACACCATAGCTGTATAGTCTCCATGTTTTATCTGCATGTTCATGTTTCACCTATATCCTTGTGCTGGCAGTGTGCTGCTGTATTCTTCTGTTGCTGTATATCTAGCCTAGTAGCGTGCACCTGTAGGCCAGGTCCATATAATAGTTTGGTATCAACTAAAGTGCTGGCTGACTTATTCTTTGTCTATATATATATATATATAGATCTCCTCTCCTCTGTATATATATATATATATATATATATATATATATATGTATAGATCTCCTCTCCTCTGTATATATATATAGATCTCCTCTCCTCTGTATATATATATATATATATATATATATATATATATAGATCTCCTCTCCTCTGTATATATATATATATATATATATATAGATCTCCTCTCCTCTGTATATATATATATATATATATATATAGATCTCCTTTCCTCTGTATATATATATATATATATATATATATAGATCTCCTTTCCTCTGTATATATATATATTGCAGTAACACAGGTTTTGCTCTACACATGTTTATTCCCTTTGTGTGTATATATATATAGATCTCCTCTCCTCTGTATATATATATATATATAGATCTCCTCTCCTCTGTATATATATATATATAGATCTCCTCTCCTCTGTATATATATATATAGATCTCCTCTCCTCTGTATATATATATATATAGATCTCCTCTCCTCTGTATATATATATATATATATATATATATATATATAGATCTCCTCTCCTCTGTATATATATATATATTGCAGTAACACAGGTTTTGCTATACACATGTTTATTCCCTTTGTGTATATATATATATATATATATATATATATATATATATAGATCTCCTCTCTCCTCTGTGTATATATATATATAGATCTCCTCTCCTCTGTATATATATATATATATAGATCTCCTCTCCTCTGTATATATATATTGCAGTAACACAGGTTTTGCTATACACATGTTTATTCCCTTTGTGTGTATTGGAACTAAACTAAAAAAGGAGGAAAAAAAGGAAATTGGACCTAATGTCACCAAACTCCAAAAATGGTCCGGACACAATTATTGGCCCCTTTTAATATTGTGGATGAATAAGATTGTTTCCAGCATGTGATGTTCCTTTATACTCACCTGGGGCAAGTAACAGGTGTGGGCAATATAACAATCCCACCTGAAAGCAGATAAAAAGGAGAGAAGTTCACTTAGTCTTTGCATTGTGTGTCTGTGTGTGCCGCACTAAGCATGGACAACAGAAAGAGGAGAAGAGAACTGTCTGAGGACTTGGGAACCAAAATTGTGGAAAAATATCAACAATCTCCAGGTTACAAGTCCATCTCCAGAGATCTAGATTTGTCTTTGTCCACAGTGCGCAACATTATCAAGAAGTTTACACCCCATGGCCCTGTAGATAATCTCCCTGGGCGTGGATGGAAGAGAAAAACTGATGAAAGGTGTCAATGCAGGATAGTCCGGATGGGGGATAAGCAGCCCCAAACAAGTTCCAAAGATATTCAAGCTGTCCTGCAGGCTCAGGGAGCATCAGTGTCAGCGCGAACTATCCGTCCACATTTATATGAAATGAAACACTATGGAGGAGACCCAGGAGGACCCCACTATGGAGGAGACCCAGGAGGACCCCACTATGGAGGAGACCCAGGAGGACCCCACTATGGAGGAGACCCAGGAGGACTACCAACGGATTTTGGGTCGCACTGTACAGCCCAGTGTCAGAAAGCTGGGTTTGTGTCCGAGATCTTGGGTCTTCCAGCAGGACAATGACCCCAAACATACATCAAAAAGCCCCAGAAATGGAGACAACAAAGTGCTGGAGAGTTCTGAAGTGTCAGCAATGAGTCCAGATCTAAATCCCATTAATCACCTGTGGAGAGATCTTATAATTACTGTTGGGAAAAGGCGCCGTCCAATAAGAGACCGGGAGCAGTTTGTAAAGGAAGAGTGGTCCAACATTCTGGCTGAGAGGTGTAAGGAGCTTATTGATGGTTATAGGAAGAGTGGTCCAACATTCCGGCTGAGAGGTGTAAGAAGCTTATTGATGGTTATAGGAAGAGTGGTCCAACATTCCGGCTGAGAGGTGTAAGAAGCTTATTGATGGTTATAGGAAGAGTGGTCCAACATTCCGGCTGAGAGGTGTAAGAAGCTTATTGATGGTTATAGGAAGAGTGGTCCAACATTCCGGCTGAGAGGTGTAAGAAGCTTATTGATGCTTATAGGAAGAGTGGTCCAACATTCCGGCTGAGAGGTGTAAGAAGCTTATTGATGCTTATAGGAAGAGTGGTCCAACATTCCGCCTGAGAGGTGTAAGAAGCTTATTGATGCTTATAGGAAGAGTGCTCCAACATCCCGGCTGAGAGGTGTAAGAAGCTTATTGATGCTTATAGGAAGAGTGCTCCAACATCCCGGCTGAGAGGTGTAAGAAGCTTATTGATGCTTATAAGAAGAGTGGTCCAACATTCCGGCTGAGAGGTGTAAGAAGCTTATTGATGGTTATAGGAAGAGTGGTCCAACATTCCGGCTGAGAGGTGTAAGAAGCTTATTGATGCTTATAGGAAGAGTGCTCCAACATCCCGGCTGAGAGGTGTAAGAAGCTTATTGATGCTTATAGGAAGAGTGGTCCAACATTCCGGCTGAGAGGTGTAAGAAGCTTATTGATGGTTATAGGAAGAGTGGTCCAACATTCCGGCTGAGAGGTGTAAGAAGCTTATTGATGGTTATAGGAAGAGTGGTCCAACATTCCGGCTGAGAGGTGTAAGAAGCTTATTGATGCTTATAGGAAGACACTGATTTCACTTATTTTTTTACAAAGGGTGTGCAACCAAATATTAAGGTAAAGGGGCCAATAATTGTGTCCGGACCATTTTTGGAGTTTGGTGACATTATGTCCAATTTGCTTTTTTTCCTCCTTTTTTGGTTTAGTTCCAATACAGACAAAGGGAATAAACATGTGTATAGCAAAACCTGTGTTACTGCAATATATATATATATATATATATATATACAGAGGAGAGGAGATCTATATATATATATACACAGAGGAGAGGAGATCTATATATATATATATATATAAAGAGGAGAGGAGATCTATATATATATATACAGGTTGAGAGGAGATCTATATATATATATATATATATATATATATACAGAAGAGAGGAGATCTATATATATATATATATATATATATATATACAGAGGAGAGGAGATCTATATATATATATATATACAGAGGAGAGGAGATCTATATATATATATATACAGAGGAGAGGAGATCTATATATATATATACAGAGGAGAGGAGATCTATATATATATATATACAGAGGAGAGGAGATCTATATATATATATATATATATATATATATACAGAGGAGAGGAGATCTATATATATATATAGAGGAGAGGAGATCTATATATATATATATATATATACAGAGGAGAGGAGATATATATATATATATATATATATATATATATATACAGAGGAGAGGAGATCTATATATATATATACAGAGGAGAGGAGATCTATATCTATATATATACAGAGGAGAGGAGATCTATATATATATATATATATACAGAGGAGAGGAGATCTATATATATATATATATATATATATATATACAGAGGAGAAGAGATCTATATATATATATATATACAGAGGAGAGGAGATCTATATATATATACAGAGGAGAGGAGATATATATATATATATATATATATATATACAGAGGAGAGGAGATCTATATATATATATATACAGAGGAGAGGAGATCTATATATATATATATATATAAAGAGGAGAGGAGATCTATATATATATATACAGGTTGAGAGGAGATCTATATATATATATATATATATATATATATACAGAAGAGAGGAGATCTATATATATATATATATATATATATATATATATATACAGAGGAGAGGAGATCTATATATATATATATATACAGAGGAGAGGAGATCTATATATATATATATACAGAGGAGAGGAGATCTATATATATATATACAGAGGAGAGGAGATCTATATATATATATATACAGAGGAGAGGAGATCTATATATATATATATATATATATATATATACAGAGGAGAGGAGATCTATATATATATATAGAGGAGAGGAGATCTATATATATATATATATATATACAGAGGAGAGGAGATATATATATATATATATATATATATATATACAGAGGAGAGGAGATCTATATATATATATACAGAGGAGAGGAGATCTATATCTATATATATACAGAGGAGAGGAGATCTATATATATATATATATATACAGAGGAGAGGAGATCTATATATATATATATATATATATATATATACAGAGGAGAAGAGATCTATATATATATATATATACAGAGGAGAGGAGATCTATATATATATACAGAGGAGAGGAGATATATATATATATATATATATATATATACAGAGGAGAGGAGATCTATATATATATATATACAGAGGAGAGGAGATCTATATCTATATATATATACAGAGGAGAGGAGATCTATATATATATATATATACAGAGGAGAGGAGATCTATATATATATATATATATACACAGAGGGAATAAACCTGTGTTACTGCAATCCTTTCCTGTGAGAAATACTTCATTTTATAGAAAAATTTCAGGGGGGGACAACATTTACGGCCATGACTGTATACATATATATATACATATATATATATGGGACACAAATGAAGCCCCCTGCCCTATACCAAGTGCCCCATACATCGTACCAAGTGCTCCATACATCGTACCAAGTGCTCCATACATCGTACCAAGTGCCCCATACATCGTACCAAGTGCCCCATACATCGTACCAAGTGCCCCATACATCGTACCAAGTGCCCCATACATCGTACCAAGTGCCCCATACATCGTACCAAGTGCTCCATACATCGTACCAAGTGCCCCATACATCGTACCAAGTGCCCCATACATCGTACCAAGTGCCCCATACATCGTACCAAGTGCCCCATATATCGTACCAAGTGCCCCATACATCGTACCAAGTGCTCCATACATCGTACCAAGTGCCCCATACATCGTACCAAGTGCCCCATACATCGTACCAAGTGCCCCATATATCGTACCAAGTGCCCCATACATCGTACCAAGTGCCCCATACATCGTACCAAGTGCCCCATATATCGTACCAAGTGCCCCATATATCGTACCAAGTGCCCCATACATCGTACCAAGTGCCCCATACATCGTACCAAGTGCTCCATACATCGTACCAAGTGCCCCATACATCGTACCAAGTGCCCCATACATCGTACCAAGTGCCCCATATATCGTACCAAGTGCCCCATACATCGTACCAAGTGCCCCATACATCGTACCAAGTGCCCCATACATCGTACCAAGTGCCCCATATATCGTACCAAGTGCCCCATACATCGTACCAAGTGCCCCATACATCGTACCAAGTGCCCCATATATCGTACCAAGTGCCCCATATATCGTACCAAGTGCCCCATACATCATACCAAGTGCCCCAGATATCGTACCAAGTGCCCCATACATCGTACCAAGTGCCCCATACATCGTACCAAGTGCCCCATACATCGTACCAAGTGCCCCATACATCGTACCAAGTGCCCCATACATCGTACCAAGTGCCCCATACATCGTACCAAGTGCTCCATACATCGTACCAAGTGCCCCATACATCATACCAAGTGCCCCATACTTCGTACCAAGTGCCCCATACATCGTACCAAGTGCCCCATACATCGTGCCAAGTGCCCCATACATCGTGCCAAGTGCCCCATACATCGTACCAAGTGCCCCATACATCGTACCAAGTGCCCCATACATCGTACCAAGTGCCCCATACATCGTACCAAGTGCCCCATACATCGTACCAAGTGCCCCATACATCGTACCAAGTGCCCCATACCAGATGCTTCTATGGTTACTGAAGTACAATGATAAATATTTTTATAATTTTATTGACAGATACATGAAGTTTATGTAGGGACCCGATATCTCCGGTGCGGACCCTTCTTCTCCTGCAGTTCCCCCTGTGATGCTGATATCATCTTCTGGGCCTCCTGACCTCTGACCTCCCGTTCTCATCACTGTGCACTTTATTACTATTTCTTTGGCTTTTGTCTGTTCTCTGCTCCTTGAGGACTGATCACAGGTTCTGTATGGGACTGCGATCTGAGGAGTCTCCTGATCACCGAGCCCCTCAGTCATCTCATCTGTCCTGTGACCTGGAGGAAGCCATGTCCATCACCGCATGATCCTGGATGGTATAAGAGACGTCCCGGAGCTGGATCCTCTATAGGAGACGTCCAAGAGCCGGATCCTCTATAGGAGACGTCCCAGAGCCGGATCCTCTATAGGAGAAGTCCCAGAGCTGGATCCTCTATAGGAGAAGTCCCGGAGCTGGATCCTCTATAGGAGAAGTCCCAGAGCTGGATCCTCTATAGGAGACGTCCCAGAGCCGGATCCTCTATAGGAGACGTCCCAGAGCTGGATCCTCTATAGGAGAAGTCCCAGAGCTGGATCCTCTATAGGAGAAGTCCCAGAGCCGGATCCTCAATAAAAGACGTCCCAGAGCTGGATCCTCTATAGGAGACATCCCAGAGCCGGATCCTCTATAGGAGACGTCCCAGAGCCGGATCCTCTATAGGAGACGTCCCAGAGCCGGATCCTCTATAGGAGACGTCTCGGAGCTGGATCCTCTATAGGAGACGTCCCAGAGCCGAATCCTCTATAGGAGACATCCCAGAGCCAGATCCTCTATAGGAGACATCCCAGAGCCAGATCCTCTATAAGAGATGTCCCGGAGCTGGATCCTCTATAGGAGACGTCCCGGAGCTGGATCCTCTATAGGAGACGTCCCGGAGCCGGATCCTCTATAGGAGACGTCCCGGAGCTGGATCCTCTATAGGAGACGTCCCAGAGCCGGATCCTCTATAGGAGATGTCCCAGAGCCGGATCCTCTATAGGAGACGTCCCGGAGCTGGATCCTCTATAGGAGACGTCTCGGAGCTGGATCCTCTATAGGAGACGTCCCGGAGCCGAATCCTCTATAGGAGACGTCCCAGAGCCGGATCCTCTATAGGAGACGTCCCGGAGCTGGATCCTCTATAGGAGACGTCTTGGAGCTGGATCCTCTATAGGAGACGTCCCGGAGCCGGATCCTCTATAGGAGACGTCCCAGAGCCGGATCCTCTATAGGAGACGTCCCAGAGCTGGATCCTCTATAGGAGATGTCTCGGAGCTGGATCCTCTATAGGAGACGTCCCAGAGCCAGGTCCTCTATAGGAGATGTCCCGGAGCTGGATCCTCTATAGGAGATGTCCCGGAGCCGGATCCTCTATAGGAGACGTCCCGGAGCCGGATCCTCTACAGGAGACGTCCCAGAGCTGGATCATCTATAGGAGACGTCCCGGAGCTGGATCCTCTATAGGAGACTTCCCAGAGCTGGATCATCTATAGGAGATGTCCTGGAGCCAGATCCTCTATAGGAGACATCCTGGAGCCGGATCCTCTATAGGAGACGTCCTGGAGCCGGATTCTCTGTAGACCACTTGCTGGATCCGCTATAGGAGACATCCCGGAGCTGGATATTCTATAGGAGACATCCTGGAGCCGGATCCTCTATAGGAGACGTCCCGGAGCTGGATCCTCTATAGGAGATGTCCCGGAGCTGGATCCGCTATAGGAGACATCCCGGAGCTGGATCCGTTATAAGAGACGTCCTGGAGCCGGATCCTCTATAGGAGACGTCCCAGAGCCGGATCCTCCATAGGAGACATCCTGAATCTGGATTCTCTATAGGAGACGTCCTGGAGCCGGATCCTCTATAGGAGATGTCCTGGAGCCGGATCCTCTGTAGAAGATGTCCCGGAGCTGGATCAGCTATAGGAGACGTCCCGGAGCTGGATCAGCTATAGGAGACGTCCCGGAGCCAGATCCTCTATAGGAGACGTCCCGGAACTGGATCCTGTATAGGAGATGTCCTTGAGCCGGATCCTCTGTAGAAGACACCCCGGAGCTGGATCTTCTATAGGAGACATCCTGGAGCTGGATTCTCTATAGGAGACGTCCCGGAGCTGGATCCTCTGTAGAACACGTCCCGGAGCTGGATCCGCTATAGGAGACGTCCCGGATCTGGATCCTGTATAGGAGATATCCTGGAGCCGGATCCTCTGTAGAAGATGTCCCGGAGCTGGATATTCTATAGGAGACATCCTGGAGCTGGATCCTCTATAGGAGACGTCCCGGAGCCGTATCCTCTATAGGAGACGTCCCAGAGCTGGATCCTCTATAGGAGACGTCCCAGAGCTTGATCCTCTATAGGAGACATCCTGGAGCCGGATCCTCTATAGGAGACGTCCCGGAGCCGGATCCTCTGTAGGAGACGTCCCAGAGCTGGATCCTCTATAGGAGACGTCCCGGAGCTGGATCCTCTATAGGAGACGTCCCAGAGCTTGATCCTCTATAGGAGACATCCTGGAGCCGGATCCTCTATAGGAGACGTCCCGGAGCCGGATCCTCTATAGGAGACGTCCCGGAGCCGGATCCTCTATAGGAGACGTCCCGGAGCCGGATCCTCTATAGGAGATGTCCCGGAGCAGGATCCTCTATAGGAGACGTCCTGGAGCCGGATCCTCTATAGGAGACGTCCCGGAGCCGGATCCTCTATAGGAGACGTCCCGGATCCTCTATAGGAGATGTCCCAGAGCAGGATCCTCTATAGGAGACGTTCCGGAGCCGAATCCTGTATAGGAGACGTCCTGGAGCCGGATCCTCTATAGGAGACGTCCCGGATCCTCTATAGGAGATGTCCCAGAGCCGGATCCTCTATAGGAGACGTTCCGGAGCCGAATCCTGTATAGGAGACGTCCTGGAGCCGGATCCTCTATAGGAGACGTCCTGGCACCTGCTGGGATCTGAAGAGCCACTTCTCCAACCATCCAGCATAATTTGGTGATGGACAAGGCCTCCTCCAGGTCACAGGACAGAAGAGATGACTGAGGGGTCGGTGACCAGAACATTTAGGGTCCATGAATAATTTGTCCCCAGTCCGGAGGCCCAGAAGATGATATCAGCATCACAGGGGGAACTGCAGGGGTCAGGAGAAGGGTCAGCACCGGAGATGTGGGATGGTCCCTGCTTTCAGGAGTGATCTGATTGGTTACTATGGTTACTATGGGCACCTGCGCCACCACACAGGTTTACATACATCTCCCCCATTGAGTCTTTACATAAACCTGATGTATTTGTTAAAACTTGTTATAATTGTTCTCAGTAACCATAGAAACAGTGAGAACCAAAATATGTGTCAGTCACCAATCTTTTGGTCACGAGTGTAGACATGGCGCGTCCGCAATATACAGCGCGATCACTTAGAGATGTTATACCGGGACCGTATGACTACACCGAAAAGAAAGAGGAAGAATGTAGTATATCAGTCACGTATACATTGTCGCAGTCGGTCACATATACATTGTCGCAGTCGGTCACATATACATTGTCGCAGTCGGTCACATATACATTGTTGCAGTCGGTCACATATACATTGTTGCAGTCGGTCACATATACATTGTCGCAGTCGGTCACATATACATTGTCGCAGTCGGTCACATATACATTGTTGCAGTCGGTCACATATACATTGTCGCAGTCGGTCACATATACATTGTCGCAGTCGGTCACATATACATTGTTGCAGTCGGTCACATATACATTGTTGCAGTCGGTCACATATACATTGTTGCAGTCGGTCACATATACATTGTCGCAGTCGGTCACATATACATTGTTGCAGTCGGTCACACATACATTGTCACAGTCGGTCACATATACATTGTTGCAGTCGGTCATATATACATTGTCACAGTCGGTCACATATACATTGTCGCAGTCGGTCACATATACATTGTTGCAGTCGGTCACACATACATTGTCACAGTCGGTCACATATACATTGTTGCAGTCGGTCATATATACATTGTCACAGTCGGTCACATATACATTGTCACAGTCGGTCACATATACATTGTCGCAGTCGGTCACACATACATTGTCACAGTCGGTCACATATACATTGTTGCAGTCGGTCATATATACATTGTTGCAGTCGGTCACATATACATTGTCGCAGTCGGTCACATATACATTGTCGCAGTCGGTCACATATACATTGTTGCAGTCGGTCATATATACATTGTCGCAGTCGGTCACACATACATTGTCGCAGTCGGTCACATATACATTGTCGCAGTCGGTCACATATACATTGTTGCAGTCGTTTATATAAATTGTCGCAGTCGGTCACATTGTCGCAGTCATTTATATACATTGGTGCAGTCATTTATATACATTGTTGCGGTCATTTATATACATTGTCGCAGTCATTTATATACATTGTTGCGGTCATTCATATACATTGTTGCGGTCATTTATATACATTGTTGCAGTCATTTATATACATTGTTGCAGTCATTTATATACATTGTTGCGGTCATTCATATACATTGTTGCGGTCATTTATATACATTGTTGTAGTCATTTATATACATTGTTGCAGTCATTTATATACATTGTTGCAGTCATTTATATACATTGTGGTAGTCATTTATATACATTGTTGCAGTCATTTATATACATTGTTGCAGTCATTTATATACATTGTTGCGGTCATTCATATACATTTTTGCGGTCATTTATATACATTGTTGTAGTCATTTATATACATTGTTGCAGTCATTTATATACATTGTTGCAGTCATTTATATACATTGTGGTAGTCATTTATATACATTGTTGCAGTCATTTATATACATTGTTGCAGTCATTTCTATACATTGTTGCGGTCATTTATATACATTGTTGCAGTCATTTATATACATTGTTGTAGTCATTTATATACATTGTTGCAGTCATTTATATACATTGTTGCAGTCATTTATATACATTGTTGCAGTCATTTATATACGTTGTTGCGATAATTTATATACATTGTTGCAGTCATTTATATACATTGTTGTAGTCATTTATATACGTTGTTGCGATCATTTATATACATTGTTGCAGTCATTTATATACAATGTTACAGTCGTTTATATACATTGTTGCAGTCATTTATATACATTGTTGCAGTCATTTATATACATTGTCACAGTCATTTATATACATTGTTGCAGTCATTTATATACATTGTTGCAGTCGTTTATATACATTGTTGCGGTCATTTATATACATTGTTGCAGTCATTTATATACATTGTCACAGTCATTTATATACATTGTTGTGGTCGTTTATATACATTGTCGCGGTCATTTCTATACATTGTTGCGGTCATTTATATACATTGTTGCAGTCATTTATATACATTGTTGTAGTCATTTATATACGTTGTTGCGATCATTTATAAACATTGTTGCAGTCATTTATGTACATTGTTGTAGTCATTTATATACGTTGTTGCGATCATTTATATACATTGTTGCAGTCATTTATATACAATGTTACAGTCGTTTATATACATTGTTGCAGTCATTTATATACATTGTTGCAGTCATTTATATACATTGTTGCAGTCATTTATATACAATGTTACAGTCGTTTATATACATTGTTGCAGTCATTTATATACATTGTTGCAGTCATTTATATACATTGTCACAGTCATTTATACACATTGTTGCAGTCATTTATATACATTGTTGCAGTCATTTATATACATTGTTGCGGTCATTTCTATACATTGTTGCGGTCATTTATATACATTGTTGCAGTCATTTATATACATTGTTGTAGTCATTTATATACATTGTTGCAGTCATTTATATACATTGTTGCAGTCATTTATATACAATGTTACAGTCGTTTATATACATTGTTGCAGTCATTTATATACATTGTTGCAGTCATTTATATACATTGTCACAGTCATTTATATACATTGTTGCAGTCATTTATATACATTGTTGCAGTCATTTATATACATTGTTGCGGTCATTTATATACATTGTTGCAGTCATTTATATACATTGTCACAGTCATTTATATACATTGTCGCAGTCATTTCTATACATTGTCGCGGTCATTTATATACATTGTTGCAGTCATTTATATACATTGTTGCGGTCATTTATATACATTGTTGCAGTCATTTATATACATTGTTGCAATCATTTATATACATTGTTGCAGTCATTTATATACATTGTCGCGGTCATTTCTATACATTGTTGCGGTTATTTCTATACATTGTTGCAGTCATTTATATACATTGTTGCAGTCATTTATATACATTGTTGCAGTCATTTATATACATTGTCACAGTCGTTTCTATACATTGTCGCAGTCGTTTCTATACATTGTCACAGTCGTTTCTATACATTGTCACAGTCGTTTCTATACATTGTCACAGTCGTTTCTATACATTGTCGCAGTCGTTTATATACATTGTTGCAGTCGTTTATATACATTGTTTCAGTCATTTATATACATTGTTGCAGTCATTTATATACATTGTCGCGGTCATTTATATACATTGTTGCAGTCATTTCTATACATTGTTGCGGTCATTTATATACATTGTTTCGGTCGTTTCTATACATTGTTGCAGTCATTTCTATACATTGTTGCGGTCATTTATATACATTGTTGCGGTCGTTTCTATACATTGTTGCGGTCGTTTCTATACATTGTTGCGGTCGTTTCTATACATTGTTGCGGTCGTTTCTATACATTGTTGCGGTCGTTTCTATACATTGTTGCAGTCATTTCTATACATTGTTGCGGTCATTTCTATACATTGTTGCGGTCGTTTCTATACATTGTTGCAGTCATTTATATACATTGTTGCGGTCATTTATATACATTGTTGCGGTCATTTCTATACATTGTTGCAGTCGTTTCTATACATTGTTGCAGTCATTTCTATACATTGTTGCGGTCATTTCTATACATTGTTGCGGTCGTTTCTATACATTGTTGCAGTCATTTATGTACATTGTTGCGGTCATTTATATACATTGTTGCGGTCGTTTCTATACATTGTTGCAGTCATTTATATACATTGTTGAGGTCATTTCTATACATTGTCACTCACACAGTCCCGGCTCCTCATCCCCTGTACATGATCCGTCTGCCTCTGATCTGCGCCTCGTGTCGCTGTCGTATAATGTTACCTCGTCTCCAGCAGGTAACGTGACACCCGCGTCGCCCTCTTCCATCCCTCGCATCCAGCGCTCATCACTTCTATAATCCCAATCTACCTGCCGGGACACACCCTGTTACCTGCTGGGCGGGAGTAGCCCAGGTGTTGATGTCGTCATGGAAACCAGGGCCACCAGCACCTGTCATCAGACTCGTCCCCGACCAGTGACATTCCAGGTTACCGAGTGACCCCTCCGGCATCAAACTCAGCCCTAAAGGAGCAATAGTGAGGACTATAGGGGGTAACAGACGCCTGATGGGGGTTGTGTCTGCTAAAGGGGGTAAAACCAGGGATCATAGAGAGGGGGCAACACCAGGGACTATAGAGAGAGGGGGGAACCAGGTACTAAAAAGAGGGGGGCAACACCAGAGATGATAGAGAGAGGGGGCAACACCAGAGATGATAGAGAGAGGGGGCAACACCAGGGATCTTAGAGAGAGGGGCAACACCAGGGATTATAGAGAGAGGGGGCAACACCAGAGATGATAGAGAGAGGGGGCAACACCAGGGATCTTAGAGAGAGGAGGCAACACCAGGGATTATAGAGAGAGGAGGCAACACCAGGGATTATAGAGAGAGGAGGCAACACCAGGGATCATAGAGAGAGGGGGCAACATCAGGGATTATAGAGAGAGGGGGCAACACCAGGGACTAAAGAGAGGGGGGAAACACCAGAGATTATAGAGAGAGGGGGCAACACCAGGGACTATAGAGAGAGGGGGCAACACCAGGGACTATAGAGAGAGGGGGCAACACCAGAGATTATAGAGAGAGGGGGCAACACCAGGGATCATAGAGAGAGGGGGCAACACCAGGCACTATAGAGAGAGGGGGCAACACCAGGGACTAAAGAGAGGGGGGCAACACCAGAGATTATAGAGAGAGGGGGCAACACCAGAGATGATAGACAGAGGGGGCAACACCAGGGATTATAGAGAGGGGGCAACACCAGGGATTATAGAGAGTGGGGGCAACACCAGAGATTACATAGAGAGAGGGGGCAACACGAGGGATTATAGAGAGAGGGGGCAACACCAGAGATTATAGAGATAGGGGGCAACACCAGGCATTATAGAGAGGGGGCAACACCAGGGATTATAGAGAGAGGGGGCAACACCAGAGATTATAGAGAGAGGGTGCAACACCAGGCATTATAGAGAGAGGGGGCGACACCAGGGATCATAGAGAGAGGGGGCAACACCAGGGATCATAGAGAGAGGGGGCAACATCAGGGATTATAGAGAGAGGGGGCAACACCAGGGATCATAGAGAGAGGGGGCAACACCAGGGATCATAGAGAGAGGGGGCAACATCAGGGATTATAGAGAGAGGGGGCAACACCAGGGATCATAGAGAGAGGGGGCAACACCAGGGATTATAGAGAGAGGGGGCAACACCAGGGATCATAGAGAGGGGGCAACACCAGGGATCATAGAGAGAGGGGGCAACACGAGAGATTATGGAGAGGGGGCAACACCATGGATTCTAGAGAGAGGGGGCAACACCAGAGATTATAGAGAGAGGGGGCAACACCAGGGATTATAGAGAGAGGGGGCAACACCAGAGATTATAGAGAGAGGAGGCAACACCAGGGATCATAGAGAGAGGGGGCAACACCAGAGATTATAAAGAGAGGGGGCAACACCAGAGATTATAGAGAGAGGGGGCAACACCAGGGATCATAGAGATAAGGGGCAACACCAGGGAATATAGAGAGAGGGGGCAACACCAGAGATTATAGAGAGAGGGGGCAACACCAGAGATTATAGAGAGAGGGGGCAACACCAGGGATTATAGAGAGAGGGGGCAACACCAAAGATTATAGAGAGAGGAGGCAACACCAGGGATCATAGAGAGAGGGGGGCAACACCAGAGATTATAGGGAGAGGGTGCAACACCAGGGATCATAGAGAGAGGGGACAACACCAGAGATTATAGGGAGAGGGGGCAACACCAGAGATTATAGAGAGAGGGGGCAACACCAGAGATTATAGAGAGAGGGGGCAACACCAGGGATTATAGAGAGAGGGGGCAACACCAGGGATCATAGAGATAAGGGGCAACACCAGGGATTATAGAGAGAGGGGGCAACACCAGAGATTATAGAGAGAGGGGGCAACACCAGAGATTATAGAGAGAGGGCAACACCAGGCATTAAAGAGAGAGGGGGCAACACCAGGGATCATAGAGAGAGGGCAACACCAGGGATCAAAGAGAGAGGAGGCAACACCAGAGATTATAGAGAGAGGGGGCAACACCAGGGATTATAGAGAGAGGGGCAACACCAGGGATCATAGAGAGAGGGCAACACCAGGGATCAAAGAGAGAGGAGGCAACACCAGAGATTATAGAGAGAGGGGGCAACACCAGGGATTATAGAGAGAGGGGGCAACACCAGGGATTATAGAGAGAGGGGGCAACACCGGGGATTATAGAGAGAGGGGGCAAAACCAGAGATCATATAGAGGGGGCAACACCAGGGATTATAGAGAGGGGGCAACACCAGGGATTATAGTGATGGGGCAACACCAGAGATCATAGAGAGGAAGCAACACCAGAGATCATAGAGAGGGGGCAACACCAGGGATTATAGAGAGAGGGGGCAACACCAGGGATCATAGAGAGAGGGAGAAACACCAGGGATTATAGAGAGAGGGGGCAACACCAGAGATCATAGAGAGGGGGCAACACCAGGGATCATAGAGAGAGGGGGCAACACCAGAGATTATGGAGAGGGGGCAACACCATGGATTCTAGAGAGAGGGGGCAACACCAGAGATTATAGAGAGAGGGGGCAACACCAGGGATTATAGAGAGAGGGGGCAACACCAGAGATTATAGAGAGAGGAGGCAACACCAGGGATCATAGAGAGAGGGGGCAACACCAGAGATTATAAAGAGAGGGGGCAACACCAGAGATTATAGAGAGAGGGGGCAACACCAGGGATTATAGAGAGAGGGGGCAACACCAGGGATCATAGAGATAAGGGGCAACACCAGGGATTATAGAGAGAGGGGGCAACACCAGAGATTATAGAGAGAGGGGGCAACACCAGAGATTATAGAGAGAGGGGGCAACACCAGGGATTATAGAGAGAGGGGGCAACACCAAAGATTATAGAGAGAGGAGGCAACACCAGGGATCATAGAGAGAGGGGGGCAACACCAGAGATTATAGGGAGAGGGTGCAACACCAGGGATCATAGAGAGAGGGGACAACACCAGAGATTATAGGGAGAGGGGGCAACACCAGAGATTATAGAGAGAGGGGGCAACACCAGAGATTATAGAGAGAGGGGGCAACACCAGGGATTATAGAGAGAGGGGGCAACACCAGGGATCATAGAGATAAGGGGCAACACCAGGGATTATAGAGAGAGGGGGCAACACCAGAGATTATAGAGAGAGGGGGCAACACCATAGATTATAGAGAGAGGGCAACACCAGGCATTAAAGAGAGAGGGGGGCAACACCAGGGATCATAGAGAGAGGGCAACACCAGGGATCAAAGAGAGAGGAGGCAACACCAGAGATTATAGAGAGAGGGGGCAACACCAGGGATTATAGAGAGAGGGGGCAACACCAGGGATCATAGAGAGAGGGCAACACCAGGGATCAAAGAGAGAGGAGGCAACACCAGAGATTATAGAGAGAGGGGGCAACACCAGGGATTATAGAGAGAGGGGGCAACACCAGGGATTATAGAGAGAGGGGGCAACACCGGGGATTATAGAGAGAGGGGGCAAAACCAGAGATCATATAGAGGGGGCAACACCAGGGATTATAGAGAGGGGGCAACACCAGGGATTATAGAGATGGGGCAACACCAGAGATCATAGAGAGGGGGCAACACCAGGGATTATAGAGAGAGGGGGCAACACCAGAGATCATAGAGAGGGGGCAACACCAGGGATTATAGAGAGAGGGGGCAACACCAGGGATCATAGAGAGAGGGAGAAACACCAGGGATTATAGAGAGAGGGGGCAACACCATAGATCATAGAGAGGGGGCAACACCAGGGATTATACAGAGAGAGGGCAACACCAGATATCATAGAGAGAGGGGGCAACACCAGGGATTATAGAGAGAGGGGGCAACACCAGAGATTATAGAGAGAGGGGGCAACACCAGAGATTATAGAGAGAGGGGGCAACACCAGGGTTCATAGTGAGAGGGGGCAACACCAGGGATCATAGAGAGAGGGGGCAACACCAGGGATTATAGAGAGAGGGGACAACACCAGAGATCATAGAGAGAGGGGACAACACCAGGGATTATAGAGAGAGGGGGCAACACCAGGTATTATAGAGAGAGGGGGCAACACCAGGGATCATAGAGAGAGGGGGCAACACCAGAGATTATAGAGAGAGGGGACAACACCAGGGATTATAGAGAGAGGGGGCAACACCAGGGATTATAGAGAGAGGAGGAAACACCAGAGATCATAGAGAGAGGGGGCAACACCAGGGATTATAGAGAGAGGGGGCAACACCAGGGATTATAGAGAGAGGAGGCTACACCAGAGATCATAGAGAGAGGGGGCAACACCAGAGATCATAGAGGGGGCAACACCAGAGAATATAGGGAGAGGGGGCAACACCAGGGATTATAGAGAGGGAGCAACACCAGAGATCATAGAGAGAGGGGGCAACACCAGAGAATATAGAGAGAGGGGGCAACACCAGGGATTATAGAGAGAGGGGGCAACACCAGGGATCATAGAGAGAGGAGGCAACACCAGGGATCATAGAGAGAGGGGGCAACACCAGAGATTATAGAGAGAGGGGGCAACACCAGAGATTATAGAGAGAGGGGGCAACACCAGGGATCATAGAGAGAGGGGGCAACACCAGGGATTATAGAGAGAGGGGGGCAACACCAGAGATCATAGAGAGAGGGGACAGCACCAGGCATTCTAGAGAGGGGGCAACACCAGATATTATAGAGAGAGGGGGCAACACCAGAGATTATAGAGAGAGGGGGCAACACCAGAGATCATAGAGAGAGGGGGCAACACCAGGGATCATAGAGAGAGGGGGCAACACCAGGGATTATAGAGAGAGGGGGCAACACCAGAGATTATAGAGAGAGGGGGCAACACCAGGGATCATTGAGAGAGGGGGCAACACCAGGGATCATAGAGAGAGGGGGCAACACCAGGGATCATAGAGAGAGGGGGCAACACCAGGGATCATAGAGAGAGGAGGCAACACCAGGGATCATAGAGAGAGGAGGCAACACCAGAGATTATAGAGAGAGGGGACAACTCCAGAGATTATAGAGAGAGGGGGCAACACCAGGGATCATAGAGAGAGGGGACAACACCAGAGATTATAGAGAGAGGGGGCAACACCAGGGATTATAGAGAGAGGGGGCAACACCAGGGATTATAGAGAGAGGGGGCAACACCAGGGATCATAGAGAGAGGGGGCAACACCAGAGATTATAGAGAGAGGTGGCAACACCAGGGATTATAGAGAGAGGAGGCAACACCAGAGATCATAGAGAGAGGGGGCAACACCAGAGATCATAGAGAGAGGGGGCAACACCAGAGATCATAGAGAGAGGAGGCAACTCCAGGGATTATAGAGAGAGGGGGCAACACCAGGGATCATAGAGAGAGGAGGCAACACCAGAGATTATAGAGAGAGGGGACAACATCAGAGATTATAGAGAGAGGGGGCAACACCAGGGATCATAGAGAGAGGGGACAACACCAGAGATTATTGAGAGAGGGGGCAACACCAGAGATTATAGAGAGAGGGGGCAACACCAGGGATTATAGAGAGAGGGGGCAACACCAGGGATCATAGAGAGAGGAGGCAACACCAGGGATCATAGAGAGAGGGGGCAACACCAGAGATTATAGAGAGAGGGGGCAACACCAGAGATTATAGAGAGAGGGGGCAACACCAGGGATCATAGAGAGAGGGGGCAACACCAGGGATTATAGAGAGAGGGGGGCAACACCAGAGATCATAGAGAGAGGGGACAACACCAGGCATTCTAGAGAGGGGGCAACACCAGATATTATAGAGAGAGGGGGCAACACCAGAGATTATAGAGAGAGGGGGCAACACCAGAGATCATAGAGAGAGGGGGCAACACCAGGGATCATAGAGAGAGGGGGCAACACCAGGGATTATAGAGAGAGGGGGCAACACCAGAGATTATAGAGAGAGGGGGCAACACCAGGGATCATAGAGAGAGGGGGCAACACCAGGGATCATAGTGAGAGGGGGCAACACCAGGGATCATAGAGAGAGGGGGCAACACCAGGGATCATAGAGAGAGGAGGCAACACCAGGGATCATAGAGAGAGGAGGCAACACCAGAGATTATAGAGAGAGGGGACAACTCCAGAGATTATAGAGAGAGGGGGCAACACCAGGGATCATAGAGAGAGGGGACAACACCAGAGATTATAGAGAGAGGGGGCAACACCAGGGATTATAGAGAGAGGGGGCAACACCAGGGATTATAGAGAGAGGGGGCAACACCAGGGATCATAGAGAGAGGGGGCAACACCAGGGATTATAGAGAGAGGTGGCAACACCAGGGATTATAGAGAGAGGAGGCAACACCAGAGATCATAGAGAGAGGGGGCAACACCAGAGATCATAGAGAGAGGGGGCAACACCAGAGATCATAGAGAGAGGAGGCAACTCCAGGGATTATAGAGAGAGGGGGCAACACCAGGGATCATAGAGAGAGGAGGCAACACCAGAGATTATAGAGAGAGGGGACAACATCAGAGATTATAGAGAGAGGGGGCCACACCAGGGATCATAGAGAGAGGGGACAACACCAGAGATTATTGAGAGAGGGGGCAACACCAGAGATTATAGAGAGAGGGGGCAACACCAGGAATTAAAGAGAGAGGGGGCAACACCAGGGATCCTAGAGAGAGAGGACAACACCAGAGATCATAGAGAGAGGGGGCAACACCAGAGATTATAGAGAGAGGGGGCAACACCAGGGATTATAGAGAGGGGGCAACACCAGGGATTATAGAGAGTGGGCAACACCAGAGATTATAGAGAGAGGGGGCAACACCAGGGATCATAGAGAGAGGAGGCAACACCAGGGATCATAAAGAGAGGGCAACACCAGGGATTATAGAGAGAGGGGGCAACACCAGGGATCAAAGAGAGAGGGGGCAACACCAGGGATCATAGAGAGAGGAGGCAACACCAGGGATCATAAAGAGAGGAGGCAACACCAGGGATCATAGAGAGAGGGGGCAACACCAGGGATTATAGAGAGAGGGGGCAACACCAGGGATCATAGAGAGGGGGCAACACCAGAGATTATAGAGAGGGGGTAACACCAGGGATTATAGAGAGGGGGCAACACCAGGGATCATAGAGAGGGGGCAACAGAGATTATAGAGAGGGGGTAACACCAGGGATTATAGAGAGAGGGCAACACCAGAGATTATAGAGAGGGGGCAACACCAGAGATTATAGAGAGGGGGCAACACCAGGGATTATAGAGAGGGGGCAACACCAGGGATTATAGAGAGGGGGCAACATCATGGATTATAGAGAGGGGGCAACACCAGGGATCATAGAGAGAGGAGAGGGGGCAACACCAGGGATCATAGAGAGAGGGGGCAACACCAGTGATCATAGAGAGAGGAGGCAACACCAGAGATCATAGAGAGAGGGGGCAACACCAGGGATCATAGAGAGAGGGGGCAACACCAAGGACTATAGAGAGAGGGGGCAACACCAGGGACTAAAGAGAGGGGGGCAACACCAAAGATGATAGAGAGAGGGGGCAACACCAGTATTGATAGAGAGAGGGGGCAACACCAGGGATTATAGAGAGGGGGCAACACCAGGGATTATAGAGAGTGGGGGCAACACCAGAGATTACATAGAGAGAGGGGGCAACACGAGGGATTATAGAGAGAGGGGGCAACACCAGAGATTATAGAGAGAGGGGGTAACACCAGGCATTATAGAGAGGGGGCAACACCAGGGATTATAGAGAGGGGGGGCAACACCAGAGATTATAGAGAGAGGGTGCAACACCAGGGATCATAGAGAGAGGGGGCAACATCAGGGATTATAGAGAGAGGGGGCAACACCAGGGATCATAGAGAGAGGGGGTAACATCAGGGATTTGTAGAGAGAGGGGGCAACACCAGGGATTATAGAGAGAGGGGGCAACACCAGGGATCATAGAGAGGGGGCAACACCAGGGATCATAGAGAGAGGGGGCAACACCATGGATTCTAGAGAGAGGGGGCAACACCAGAGATTATAGAGAGAGGGGGTAACACCAGGGATTATAGAGAGAGGGGGCAACACCAGAGATTATAGAGAGAGGAGGCAACACCAGGAATCATAGAGAGAGGGGGCAACACCAGGAATCATAGAGAGAGGGGGGCAACACCAGAGATTATAGGGAGATGGAGCTACACCAGGGATCATAGAGAGAAGGGGGCAACACCAGAGATTATAGGGAGAGGGGGCAACACCAGAGATTATAGAGAGAGGGGGCAACACCAGGGATCATAGAGAGAAGGGGTAACACTAGGGATTATAGAGAGAGGGGGCAACACCAGAGATTATAGAGAGAGGGTGCAACACCAGGCATTATAGAGAGGGGGCAACACCAGGGATTATAGAGAGAGGGGGCAACACCAGAGATTATAGAGAGAGGGTGCAACACCAGGCATTATAGAAAGAGGGGGCGACACCAGGGATCATAGAGAGGGGGGGCAACACCAGGGATCATAGAGAGAGGGGGCAACACCAGGGATCATAGAGAGAGGGGGGCAACATCAGGGATTATAGAGAGAGGGGGCAACACCAGGGATTATAGAGAGGGGGCAACACCAGGGATTATAGAGAGAGGGGGCAACACCAGAGATTATAGAGAGAGGGGGCAACACCAGGCATTATAGAGAGGGGGCAACACCAGGGATTATAGAGAGAGGGGGCAACACCAGAGATTATAGAGAGAGGGTGCAACACCAGGGATCATAGAGAGAGGGGGCAACATCAGGGATTATAGAGAGAGGGGGCAACACCAGGGATCATAGAGAGAGGGGGCAACACCAGGGATCATAGAGAGAGGGGGCAACATCAGGGATTTGTAGAGAGAGGGGGCAACACCAGGGATTATAGAGAGAGGGGGCAACACCAGGGATCATAGAGAGGGGGCAACACCAGGGATCATAGAGAGAGGGGGCAACACCATGGATTCTAGAGAGAGGGGGCAACACCAGAGATTATAGAGAGAGGGGGCAACACCAGGGATTATAGAGAGAGGGGGCAACACCAGAGATTATAGAGAGAGGAGGCAACACCAGGGATCATAGAGAGAGGGGGCAACACCAGGAATCATAGAGAGAGGGGGGCAACACCAAAGATTATAGGGAGATGGAGCTACACCAGGGATCATAGAGAGAGGGGGGCAACACCAGAGATTATAGGGAAAGGGGGCAACACCAGAGATTATAGAGAGAGGGGGCAACACCAGGGATCATAGAGAGAAGGGGTAACACTAGGGATTATAGAAAGAGGGGGCAACACCAGAGATTATAGAGAGAGGGGGCAACACCAGGCATTATAGAGAGGGGGCAACACCAGGGATTATAGAGAGAGGGGGCAACACCAGAGTTTATAGAGAGAGGGTGCAACACCAGGCATTATAGAAAGAGGGGGCGACACCAGGGATCATAGAGAGAGGAGGCAACACCAGGGATCATAGAGAGAGGGGGCAACACCAGGGATCATAGAGAGAGGGGGGCAACATCAGGGATTATAGAGAGAGGGGGCAACACCAGGGATTATAGAGAGGGGGCAACACCAGGGATTATAGAGAGAGGGGGCAACACCAGAGATTACATAGAGAGAGGGGGCAACACCAGGGATTATAGAGAGAGGGAGCAACACCAGAGATTATAGAGAGAGGGGGTAACACCAGGCATTATAGAGAGGGGGCAACACCAGAGATTATAGAGAGAGGAGGCAACACCAGGCATTATAGAGAGAGGGGGCAACACCAGGGATCATAGAGAGAGGAGGCAACACCAGGGATGATAGAGGGAGGGGGCAATATCAGAGATTATAGAGGGAGGGGGCAACACCAGGATTTATAGAGAGAGAGGGCAACACCAGAGACCATAGAGAGAGGGGGCAACACCAGAGATTATAGAGAGGGGGTAACACCAGGGATTATAGAGACGGGGCAACACCAGGGATCATAGAGAGAGGGGGAAACACAAGAGATTATAGAGAGGGGGCAACACCAGGGATTATAGAGAGAGGAGGCAACACCAGGGATTATAGAGAGAGGGGGCAACACCAGGGACTATAGAGAGAGGGGGCAACACCAGAGATTATAAAGAGAAGGGCAACACCAGGGATCATAGAGAGAGGGGGCAACACCAGGGACTATAGAGAGAGGGGGCAACACCAGGGACTAAAGAGAGGGGGGCAACACCAGAGATGATAGAGAGAGGGGGCAACACCAGAGATGATAGAGAGAGGGGGCAACACCAGGGATTATAGAGAGGGGACAACACCAGGGATTATAGAGAGTGGGGGCAACACCAGAGATTACATAGAGAGAGGGGGCAACACGAGGGATTATAGAGAGAGGGGGCAACACCATAGATTATAGAGAGAGGGGGCAACACCAGGCATTATAGAGAGGGGGCAACACCAGGGATTATAGAGAGAGGGGGCAACACCAGAGATTAAAGAGAGAGGGTGCAACACCAGGCATTATAGAGAGAGGGGGCGACACCAGGGATCATAGAGAGAGGGGGCAACACCAGGGATCATAGAGAGAGGGGGCAACACCAGGGATCATAGAGAGAGGGGGCAACATCAGGGATTATAGAGAGAGGGGGCAACACCAGGGATCATAGAGAGAGGGATCAACACCAGGGATCATAGAGAGAGGGGGCAACATCAGGGATTTGTAGAGAGAGGGGGCAACACCAGAGATCATAGAGAGAGATGGCAACACCAGGGATTATAGAGAGAGGGGGCAACACCAGGGATCATAGAGAGGGGGCAACACCAGGGATCATAGAGAGAGGGGGCAACACCATGGATTCTAGAGAGAGGGGGCAACACCAGGGATTATAGAGAGAGGGGGCAACACCAGAGATTATAGAGAGAGGAGGCAACACCAGGGATCATAGAGAGAGGGGGCAACACCAGGAATCATAGAGAGAAGGGGTAACTCTAGGGATTATAGAGAGAGGGGGCAACACCAGAGATTATAGAGAGAGGGGGCAACACCAGGCATTATAGAGAGGGAGCAACACCAGAGATTATAGAGAGAGGGTGCAACACCAGGCATTATAGAAAGAGGGGGCAACACCAGGGATCATAGAGAGAGGGGGCAACACCAGGGATCATAGAGAGAGGGGGCAACACCAGGGGTCATAGAGAGAGGGGGGCAACACCAGGGATTATAGAGAGAGGGGGCAACACCAGGGATTATAGAGAGAGGGCAACACCAGGGATTATAGAGAGAGGGGGCAAAACCAGAGATTACATAGAGAGAGGGGGCAACACCAGGTATTATAGAGAGAGGGGGCAACACCAGAGATTATAGAGAGAGGGGGCAACACCAGGCATTATAGAGAGGGGGCAACACCAGAGATTATAGAGAGAGGGAGCAACACCAGGCATTATAGAGAGAGGGGGCGACACCAGAGATTATAGAGAGGGGGCAATACCAGGGATTATAGAGAGGGGGCAACACCAGGGATCATAGAGAGAGGGGGCAACACCAGAGTTTATAGAGAGGGGGCAACACCAGGGATCCTAGAGAGAGGGGGCAACACCAGGGATCATAGAGAGAGGGGGCAACACCAGAGATTATAGAGAGGGGGCAACACCAGGGATTATAGAGAGGGGGCAACATCAGAGATTATAGAGAGAGGGGGCAACACCAGGGATTATAGAGAGAGGGGGCAACACCAGGGATTATAGAGAAAGGGGCAACACGAGGGATCATAGAGAGAAGGGGCAACACCAGAGATTATAGAGAGGGGGCAACACCAGGGATTATAGAGAGGGGGCAACACCGGAGATTATAAAGAGGGGGGGGGGGCAACACCAGGGATTATAGAGAGAGGGGGCAACACCAGGGATTATAGAGAAAGGGGCAACACCAGGGATCATAGAGAGAGGGGGCAACACCAGAGATTATAGAGAGGGGGCAACACCAGGGATTATAGAGAGGGGGCAACACCAGAGATTATAGAGAGAGGGGGCAACACCAGGGATCATAGAGAGAGGAGGCAACACCAGGGATCATAGAGAGAGGGGGCAACACCAGGGATCATAGAGGGAGGGGGCAATATCAGAGATTATAGAGGGAGGGGGCAACACCAGGGATTATAGAGAGAGAGGGCAACACCAGAGATCATAGAGACAGGGGGCAACACCAGAGATTATAGAGAGAGGGGGCAACACCAGGGATTATAGAGAGGGGGCAACACCAGGGATTATAGAGAGTGGGCAACACCAGAGATTATAGAGAGAGGGGGCAACACCAGGGATCATAGAGAGAGGGGACAACACCAGAGATTATTGAGATAGGGGGCAACACCAGAGATTATAGAGAGAGGGGGCAACACCAGGAATTATAGAGAGAGGAGGCAACACCAGGGATCCTAGAGAGAGGGGGCAACACCAGGGATCATAGAGAGAGGGGGCAACACCAGAGATTATAGAGAGTGGGCAATACCAGGGATTATAGAGAGGGGGCAACACCAGGGATTATAGAGAGGGGGCAACACCAGGGATTATAGAGAGAAGGGGCAACACCAGAGATTATAGAGAGGGGGCAACACCAGGGATTATAGAGAGAGGGGGCAACACCAGGGATTATAGAGAGAAGGGGCAACACCAGAGATTATAGAGAGGGGCCAACACCAGGGATTATAGAGAGGGGGCAACACCAGAGATTATAGAGAGAGGGGGCAACACCAGGGATTATATAGAGAGGGGGCAACACCAGAGATTATAGAGAGAGGGGGCAACACCAGAGATTATAGAGAGAGGGGGCAACACCAGGGTTCATAGTGAGAGGGGGCAACACCAGGGATCATAGAGAGAAGGGGCAACACCAGAGATTATAGAGAGGGGCCAACACCAGGGATTATAGAGAGGGGGCAACACCAGAGATTATAGAGAGAGGGGGCAACACCAGGGATTATATAGAGAGGGGGCAACACCAGAGATTATAGAGAGAGGGGGCAACACCAGAGATTATAGAGAGAGGGGGCAACACCAGGGTTCATAGTGAGAGGGGGCAACACCAGGGATCATAGAGAGAGGGGGCAACACCAGGGATTATAGAGAGAGGGGACAACACCAGAGATCATAGAGAGAGGGGACAACACCAGGGATTATAGAGAGAGGGGGCAACACCAGGTATTATAGAGAGAGGGGGCAACACCAGAGATTATAGAGAGAGGAGGCAACACCAGGGATCATAGAGAGAGGGGGCAACACCAGAGATTATAGAGAGAGGGGACAACACCAGGGATTATAGAGAGAGGGGGCAACACCAGGGATTATAGAGAGAGGAGGAAACACCAGAGATCATAGAGAGAGGGGGCAACACCAGGGATTATAGAGAGAGGGGGCAACACCAGGGATTATAGAGAGAGGAGGCTACACCAGAGATCATAGAGAGAGGGGGCAACACCAGAGATCATAGAGGGGGCAACACCAGAGAATATAGGGAGAGGGGGCAACACCAGGGATTATAGAGAGGGGGCAACACCAGAGATCATAGAGAGAGGGGGCAACACCAGAGAATATAGAGAGAGGGGGCAACACCAGGGATTATAGAGAGAGGGGGCAACACCAGGGATCATAGAGAGAGGAGGCAACACCAGGGATCATAGAGAGAGGGGGCAACACCAGAGATTATAGAGAGAGGGGGCAACACCAGAGATTATAGAGAGAGGGGGCAACACCAGGGATCATAGAGAGAGGGGGCAACACCAGGGATTATAGAGAGAGGGGGGCAACACCAGAGATCATAGAGAGAGGGGACAACACCAGGCATTCTAGAGAGGGGGCAACACCAGATATTATAGAGAGAGGGGGCAACACCAGAGATTATAGAGAGAGGGGGCAACACCAGAGATCATAGAGAGAGGGGGCAGCACCAGGGATCATAGAGAGAGGGGGCAACACCAGGGATTATAGAGAGAGGGGGCAACACCAGAGATTATAGAGAGAGGGGGCAACACCAGGGATCATAGAGAGAGGGGGCAACACCAGGGATCATAGAGAGAGGGGGCAACACCAGGGATCATAGAGAGAGGGGGCAACACCAGGGATCATAGAGAGAGGAGGCAACACCAGGGATCATAGAGAGAGGAGGCAACACCAGAGATTATAGAGGGGGCAACACCAGAGAATATAGGGAGAGGGGGCAACACCAGGGATTATAGAGAGGGTGCAACACCAGAGATCATAGAGAGAGGGGGCAACACCAGAGAATATAGAGAGAGGGGGCAACACCAGGGATTATAGAGAGAGGGGGCAACATCAGGGATCATAGAGAGAGGGGGCAACAACAGAGATTATAGAGAGAGGGGGCAACACCAGAGATTATAGAGAGAGGGGGCAACACCAGGGATCATAGAGAGAGGGGGCAACACCAGGGATTATAGAGAGAGGGGGGCAACACCAGAGATCATATAGAGAGGGGACAACACCAGGCATTCTAGAGAGGGGGCAACACCAGATATTATAGAGAGAGGGGGCAACACCAGAGATTATAGAGAGAGGGGGCAACACCAGAGATCATAGAGAGAGGGGGCAACACCAGGGATCATAGAGAGAGGGGGCAACACCAGGGATTATAGAGAGAGGGGGCAACACCAGAGATTATAGAGAGAGGGGGCAACACCAGGGATCATAGAGAGAGGGGGCAACACCAGGGATCATAGAGAGAGGGGGCAACACCAGGGATCATAGAGAGAGGGGGCAACACCAGGGATCATAGAGAGAGGAGGCAACACCAGGGATCATAGAGAGAGGAGGCAACACCAGAGATTATAGAGAGAGGGGACAACTCCAGAGATTATAGAGAAAGGGGGCAACACAAGGGATCATAGAGAGAGTTGGCAACACCAGGGATCATAGAGAGAGGGGACAACACCAGAGATTATAGAGAGAGGGGGCAACACCAGGGATTATAGAGAGAGGGGGCAACACCAGGGATTATAGAGAGAGGGGGCAACACCAGGGATCATAGAGAGAGGGGGCAACACCAGGGATTATAGAGAGAGGTGGCAACACCAGGGATTATAGAGAGAGGAGGCAACACCAGAGATCATAGAGAGAGGGGGCAACACCAGAGATCATAGAGAGAGGGGGCAACACCAGAGATCATAAAGAGAGGAGGCAACACCAGGGATTATAGAGAGAGGGGGCAACACCAGGGATCATAGAGAGAGGAGGCAACACCAGGGATTATAGAGAGAGGGGGCAACACCAGAGATTATAGAGAGAGGGGGCAACACCAGGGATTATAGAGAGAGGGGGCAACATCAGGGATTATAGAGAGGGGGCAACACCAGGGATCATAGAGAGAGGGGGGCAACACCAGGGATTAAAGAGAGAGGGGGCAACACCAGAGATCATAGAGAGAGGGGGCAACACCAGGCATTATAGAGAGGGGGCAACACCAGAGATTATAAAGAGAGGGGGCAACACCAGAGATTATAGAGAGAGAGAGGGGGCAACACCAGGGATCATAGAGAGAGGGGGCAACACCAGGGATTATAGAGAGAGGGGGCAACACCAGGGATTATAGAGAGAGGGGGCAACACCAGGGATCATAGAGAGAGGGGGCAACACCAGGGATCATAGAGAGAGGGGGCAACACCAGGGATCATAGAGAGAGGGGGCACCACCATGGATCATAGAGAGAGGAGGCAACACCAGAGATTATAGAGAGAGGGGACAACATCAGAGATTATAGAGAGAGGGGGCCACACCAGGAATTATAGAGAGAGGGGGCAAAACCAGGGATCCTAGAGAGAGGGGGCAACACCAGGGATCATAGAGAGAGGGGGCAACACCAGAGATTATAGAGAGGGGGCAACACCAGGGATCCTAGAGAGAGGGGGCAACACCAGGGATCATAGAGAGAAGGGGCAACACCAGAGATTATAGAGAGGGGCCAACACCAGGGATTATAGAGAGGGGGCAACAACAGAGATTATAGAGAGAGGGGGCAACACCAGGGATTATAGAGAGAAGGGGCAACACCAGGGATTATAGAGAAAGGGGCAACACCAGGGATTATAGAGAGAGGGGGCAACACCAGAGATTATAGAGAGAGGGGGCAACACCAGGAATTATAGAGAGAGGGGGCAACAGCAGGGATCCTAGAGAGAGGGGGCAACACCAGGGATCATAGAGAGAGGGGGCAACACCAGAGATTATAGAGAGGGGGCAATACCAGGGATTATAGAGAGGGGGCAACACCAGGGATCATAGAGAGAGGGGGCAACACCAGAGATTATAGAGAGGGGGCAACACCAGGGATCCTAGAGAGAGGGGGCAACACCAGGGATCATAGAGAGAGGGGGCAACACCAGAGATTATAGAGAGGGGGCAACACCAGGGATTATAGAAAGGGGGCAACACCAGAGATTATAGAGAGAGGGGGCATCACCAGGGATTATAGAGAGAGGGGGCAACACCAGGAATTATAGAGAAAGGGGCAACACGAGGGATCATAGAGAGAGGGGGCAACACCAGAGATTATAGAGAGGGGGCAACACCAGGGATTATAGAGAGGGGGCAACACCGGAGATTATAAAGAGGGGGGGGCAACACCAGGGATTATAGAGAAAGGGGCAACACCAGGGATCATAGAGAGAGGGGGCAACACCAGAGATTATAGAGAGGGGGCAACACCAGGGATTATAGAGAGGGGGCAACACCAGAGATTATAGAGAGAGGGGGCAACACCAGGGATCATAGAGAGAGGAGGCAACACCAGGGATCATAGAGAGAGGGGGCAACACCAGGGATCATAGAGGGAGGGGGCAATATCAGAGATTATAGAGGGAGGGGGCAACACCAGGGATTATAGAGAGAGAGGACAACACCAGAGATCATAGAGAGAGGGGGCAACACCAGAGATTATAGAGAGAGGGGGCAACACCAGGGATTATAGAGAGGGGGCAACACCAGGGATTATAGAGAGTGGGCAACACCAGAGATTATAGAGAGAGGGGGCAACACCAGGGATCATAGAGAGAGGAGGCAACACCAGGGATCATAGAGAGAGGGCAACACCAGGGATTATAGAGAGAGGGGGCAACACCAGGGATCAAAGAGAGAGGGGGCAACACCAGGGATCATAGAGAGAGGAGGCAACACCAGGGATCATAAAGAGATGAGGCAACACCAGGGATCATAGAGAGAGGGGGCAACACCAGGGATTATAGAGAGAGGGGGCAACACCAGGGATCATAGAGAGGGGGCAACACCAGAGATTATAGAGAGGGGGTAACACCAGGGATTATAGAGAGGGGGCAACACCAGGGATCATAGAGAGGGGGCAACAGAGATTATAGAGAGGGGGCAACACCAGGGATTATAGAGAGGGGCAACACCAGGGATATAGAGAGGGGGCAACACCAGAGATTATAGAGGGGGTCAACACCAGGGATTATAGAGAGGGGGTAACACCAGGGATTATAGAGAGGGGGCAACACCAGAGATTATAGAGAGGGGGCAACACCAGAGATTATAGAGAGGGGGCAACACCAGGGATTATAGAGAGGGGGCAACACCAGGGATTATAGAGAGGGGGCAACATCATGGATTATAGAGAGGGGGCAACACCAGGGATCATAGAGAGAGGAGAGGGGGCAACACCAGGGATCATAGAGAGAGGGGGCAACACCAGTGATCATAGAGAGAGGAGGCAACACCAGGGATCATAGAGAGAGGGGGCAACACCAGGGATCATAGAGAGAGGGGGCAACACCAGGGACTATAGAGAGAGGGGGCAACACCAGGGACTAAAGAGAGGGGGGCAACACCAGAGATGATAGAGAGAGGGGGCAACACCAGTATTGATAGAGAGAGGGGGCAACACCAGGGATTATAGAGAGGGGGCAACACCAGGGATTATAGAGAGTGGGGGCAACACCAGAGATTACATAGAGAGAGGTGGCAACACGAGGGATTATAGAGAGAGGGGGCAACACCAGAGATTATAGAGAGAGGGGGCAACACCAGGCATTATAGAGAGGGGGCAACACCAGGGATTATAGAGAGGGGGGGCAACACCAGAGATTATAGAGAGAGGGTGCAACACCAGGGATCATAGAGAGAGGGGGCAACATCAGGGTTTATAGAGAGAGGGGGCAACACCAGGGATCATAGAGAGAGGGGGCAACACCAGGGATCATAGAGAGAGGGGGTAACATCAGGGATTTGTAGAGAGAGGGGGCAACACCAGGGATTATAGAGAGAGGGGGCAACACCAGGGATCATAGAGAGGGGGCATCACCAGGGATCATAGAGAGAGGGGGCAACACCAGAGATTATAGAGAGGGGGCAACACCAGGGATCCTAGAGAGAGGGGGCAACACCAGGGATCATAGAGAGAGGGGGCAACACCAGAGATTATAGAGAGGGGGCAACACCAGGGATTATAGAAAGGGGGCAAAACCAGAGATTATAGAGAGAGGGGGCAACACCAGGGATTATAGAGAGAGGGGGCAACACCAGGAATTATAGAGAAAGGGGCAACACGAGGGATCATAGAGAGAGGGGGCAACACCAGAGATTATAGAGAGGGGGCAACACCAGGGATTATAGAGAGGGGGCAACACCGGAGATTATAAAGAGGGGGGGGGCAACACCAGGGATTATAGAGAAAGGGGCAACACCAGGGATCATAGAGAGAGGGGGCAACACCAGAGATTATAGAGAGGGGGCAACACCAGGGATTATAGAGAGGGGGCAACACCAGAGATTATAGAGAGAGGGGGCAACACCAGGGATCATAGAGAGAGGAGGCAACACCAGGGATCATAGAGAGAGGGGGCAACACCAGGGATCATAGAGGGAGGGGGCAATATCAGAGATTATAGAGGGAGGGGGCAACACCAGGGATTATAGAGAGAGAGGACAACACCAGAGATCATAGAGAGAGGGGGCAACACCAGAGATTATAGAGAGAGGGGGCAACACCAGGGATTATAGAGAGGGGGCAACACCAGGGATTATAGAGAGTGGGCAACACCAGAGATTATAGAGAGAGGGGGCAACACCAGGGATCATAGAGAGAGGAGGCAACACCAGGGATCATAGAGAGAGGGCAACACCAGGGATTATAGAGAGAGGGGGCAACACCAGGGATCAAAGAGAGAGGGGGCAACACCAGGGATCATAGAGAGAGGAGGCAACACCAGGGATCATAAAGAGAGGAGGCAACACCAGGGATCATAGAGAGAGGGGGCAACACCAGGGATTATAGAGAGAGGGGGCAACACCAGGGATCATAGAGAGGGGGCAACACCAGAGATTATAGAGAGGGGGTAACACCAGGGATTATAGAGAGGGGGCAACACCAGGGATCATAGAGAGGGGGCAACAGAGATTATAGAGAGGGGGCAACACCAGGGATTATAGAGAGGGGGCAACACCAGGGATTATAGAGAGGGGGCAACACCAGAGATTATAGAGGGGGTCAACACCAGGGATTATAGAGAGGGGGTAACACCAGGGATTATAGAGAGGGGGCAACACCAGAGATTATAGAGAGGGGGCAACACCAGAGATTATAGAGAGGGGGCAACACCAGGGATTATAGAGAGGGGGCAACACCAGGGATTATAGAGAGGGGGCAACATCATGGATTATAGAGAGGGGGCAACACCAGGGATCAGAGAGAGAGGAGAGGGGGCAACACCAGGGATCATAGAGAGAGGGGGCAACACCAGTGATCATAGAGAGAGGAGGCAACACCAGGGATCATAGAGAGAGGGGGCAACACCAGGGATCATAGAGAGAGGGGGCAACACCAGGGACTATAGAGAGAGGGGGCAACACCAGGGACTAAAGAGAGGGGGGCAACACCAGAGATGATAGAGAGAGGGGGCAACACCAGTATTGATAGAGAGAGGGGGCAACACCAGGGATTATAGAGAGGGGGCAACACCAGGGATTATAGAGAGTGGGGGCAACACCAGAGATTACATAGAGAGAGGGGGCAACACGAGGGATTATAGAGAGAGGGGGCAACACCAGAGATTATAGAGAGAGGGGGCAACACCAGGCATTATAGAGAGGGGGCAACACCAGGGATTATAGAGAGGGGGGGCAACACCAGAGATTATAGAGAGAGGGTGCAACACCAGGGATCATAGAGAGAGGGGGCAACATCAGGGTTTATAGAGAGAGGGGGCAACACCAGGGATCATAGAGAGAGGGGACAACACCAGGGATCATAGAGAGAGGGGGTAACATCAGGGATTTGTAGAGAGAGGGGGCAACACCAGGGATTATAGAGAGAGGGGGCAACACCAGGGATCATAGAGAGGGGGCAACACCAGGGATCATAGAGAGAGGGGGCAACACCATGGATTCTAGAGAGAGGGGGCAACACCAGAGATTATAGAGAGAGGGGGCAACACCAGGGATTATAGAGAGAGGGGGCAACACCAGAGATTATAGAGAGAGGAGGCAACACCAGGAATCATAGAGAGAGGGGGCAACACCAGGAATCATAGAGAGAGGGGGGCAACACCAGAGATTATAGGGAGATGGAGCTACACCAGGGATCATAGAGAGAGGGGGGCAACACCAGGAATCATAGAGAGAGGGGGGCAACACCAGAGATTATAGGGAGATGGAGCTACACCAGGGATCATAGAGAGAGGGGGGCAACACCAGAGATTATAGGGAGAGGGGGCAACACCAGAGATTATAGAGAGAGGGGGCAACACCAGGGATCATAGAGAGAAGGGGTAACACTAGGGATTATAGAGAGAGGGGGCAACACCAGAGATTATAGAGAGAGGGGGCAACACCAGGGATTATAGAGAGAGGGGGCAACACCAGAGATTATAGAGAGAGAGTGCAACACCAGGCATTATAGAAAGAGGGGGCGACACCAGGGATCATAGAGAGAGGGGGCAACACCAGGGATCATAGAGAGAGGGGGCAACACCAGGGATCATAGAGAGAGGGGGGCAACATCAGGGATTATAGAGAGAGGGGGCAACACCAGGGATTATAGAGAGGGGGCAACACCAGGGATTATAGAGAGAGGGGGCAACACCAGAGATTATAGAGAGAGGGGGCAACACCAGGCATTATAGAGAGGGGGCAACACCAGGGATTATAGAGAGAGGGGGCAACACCAGAGATTATAGAGAGAGGGTGCAACACCAGGGATCATAGAGAGAGGGGGCAACATCAGGGATTATAGAGAGAGGGGGCAACACCAGGGATCATAGAGAGAGGGGGCAACACCAGGGATCATAGAGAGAGGGGGCAACATCAGGGATTTGTAGAGAGAGGGGGCAACACCAGGGATTATAGAGAGAGGGGGCAACACCAGGGATCATAGAGAGGGGGCAACACCAGGGATCATAGAGAGAGGGGGCAACACCATGGATTCTAGAGAGAGGGGGCAACACCAGGGATCATAGAGAGAGGGGGCAACATCAGGGATTATAGAGAGAGGGGGCAACACCAGGGATCATAGAGAGAGGGGGCAACACCAGGGATCATAGAGAGAGGGGGCAACATCAGGGATTTGTAGAGAGAGGGGGCAACACCAGGGATTATAGAGAGAGGGGGCAACACCAGGGATCATAGAGAGGGGGCAACACCAGGGATCATAGAGAGAGGGGGCAACACCATGGATTCTAGAGAGAGGGGGCAACACCAGAGATTATAGAGAGAGGGGGCAACACCAGGGATTATAGAGAGAGGGGGCAACACCAGGGATTATAGAGAGAGGAGGCAACACCAGAGATCATAGAGAGAGGGGGCAACACCAGGAATCATAGAGAGAGGGGGGCAACACCAAAGATTATAGGGAGATGGAGCTACACCAGGGATCATAGAGAGAGGGGGGCAACACCAGAGATTATAGGGAAAGGGGGCAACACCAGAGATTATAGAAAGAGGGGGCAACACCAGGGATCATAGAGAGAAGGGGTAACACTAGGGATTATAGAGAGAGGGGGCAACACCAGGGATTATAGAGAGAGGGGGCAACACCAGAGATTATAGAGAGAGGGTGCAACACCAGGCATTATAGAAAGAGGGGGCGACACCAGGGATCATAGAGAGAGGGGGCAACACCAGGGATCATAGAGAGAGGGGGCAACACCAGGGATCATAGAGAGAGGGGGGCAACATCAGGGATTATAGAGAGAGGGGGGCAACACCAGGGATTATAGAGAGGGGGCAACACCAGGGATTATAGAGAGAGGGGGCAACACCAGAGATTACATAGAGAGAGGGGGCAACACCAGGGATTATAGAGAGAGGGAGCAACACCAGAGATTATAGAGAGAGGGGGTAACACCAGGCATTATAGAGAGGGGGCAACACCAGAGATTATAGAGAGAGGAGGCAACACCAGGCATTATAGAGAGAGGGGGCAACACCAGGGATCATAGAGAGAGGAGGCAACACCAGGGATGATAGAGGGAGGGGGCAATATCAGAGATTATAGAGGGAGGGGGCAACACCAGGAATTATAGAGAGAGAGGGAAACACCAGAGACCATAGAGAGAGGGGGCAACACCAGAGATTATAGAGAGGGGGTAACACCAGGGATTATAGAGACGGGGCAACACCAGGGATCATAGAGAGAGGGGGAAACACAAGGAATTATAGAGAGGGGGCAACACCAGGGATTATAGAGAGAGGAGGCAACACCAGGGATTATAGAGAGAGGGGGCAACACCAGGGACTATAGAGAGAGGGGGCAACACCAGAGATTATAAAGAGAGGGGGCAACACCAGGGATCATAGAGAGAGGGGGCAACACCAGGGACTATAGAGAGAGGAGGCAACACCAGGGACTAAAGAGAGGGGGGCAACACCAGAGATGATAGAGAGAGGGGGCAACACCAGAGATGATAGAGAGAGGGGGCAACACCAGGGATTATAGAGAGAGGGGGCAACACCAGGAATTATAGAGAGAGGGGGCAACACCAGGGATCCTAGAGAGAGGGGGCAACACCAGGGATCATAGAGAGAGGGGGCAACACCAGAGATTATAGAGAGTGGGCAATACCAGGGATCCTAGAGAGAGGGGGCAACACCAGGGATCATAGAGAGAAGGGGCAACACCAGATATTATAGAGAGGGGCCAACACCAGGGATTATAGAGAGGGGGCAACACCAGAGATTATAGAGAGAGGGGGCAACACCAGGGATTATAGAGAGAGGGGGCAACATCAGAGATTATAGAGAGAGGGGGCAACACCAGAGATTATAGAGAGAGGGGGCAACACCAGGGTTCATAGTGAGAGGGGGCAACACCAGGGATCATAGAGAGAGGGGGCAACACCAGGGATTATAGAGAGAGGGGACAACAACAGAGATCATAGAGAGAGGGGACAACACCAGGGATTATAGAGAGAGGGGGCAACACCAGGGATTATAGAGAGAGGAGGCTACACCAGAGATCATAGAGAGAGGGGGCAACACCAGAGATCATAGAGAGAGGGGGCAACACCAGAGAATATAGGGAGAGGGGGCAACACCAGGGATTATAGAGAGGGGGCAACACCAGAGATCATAGAGAGAGGGGGCAACACCAGAGAATATAGAGAGAGGGGGCAACACCAGGGATTATAGAGAGAGGGGGCAACACCAGGGATCATAGAGAGAGGAGGCAACACCAGGGATCATAGAGAGAGGGGGCAACACCAGAGATTATAGAGAGAGGGGGCAACACCAGAGATTATAGAGAGAGGGGGCAACACCAGGGATCATAGAGAGAGGGGGCAACACCAGGGATCATAGAGATAAGGGGCAACACCAGGGATTATAGAGAGAGGGTGCAACACCAGGCATTATAGAAAGAGGGGGCGACACCAGGGATCATAGAGAGAGGGGGCAACACCAGGGATCATAGAGAGAGGGGGCAACACCAGGGATCATAGAGAGAGGGGGGCAACATCAGGGATTATAGAGAGGGGGTAACACCAGGGATTATAGAGAGGGGGCAACACCAGGGATCATAGAGAGGGGGCAACAGAGATTATAGAGAGGGGGCAACACCAGGGATTATAGAGAGGGGGCAACACCAGGGATTATAGAGAGGGGGCAACACCAGAGATTATAGAGGGGGTCAACACCAGGGATTATAGAGAGGGGGTAACACCAGGGATTATAGAGAGGGGGCAACACCAGAGATTATAGAGAGGGGGCAACACCAGAGATTATAGAGAGGGAGCAACACCAGGGATTATAGAGAGGGGGCAACACCAGGGATTATAGAGAGGGGGCAACATCATGGATTATAGAGAGGGGGCAACACCAGGGATCATAGAGAGAGGAGAGGGGGCAACACCAGGGATCATAGAGAGAGGGGGCAACACCAGTGATCATAGAGAGAGGAGGCAACACCAGGGATCATAGAGAGAGGGGGCAACACCAGGGATCATAGAGAGAGGGGGCAACATCAGGGACTATAGAGAGAGGGGGCAACACCAGGGACTAAAGAGAGGGGGGCAACACCAGAGATGATAGAGAGAGGGGGCAACACCAGTATTGATAGAGAGAGGGGGCAACACCAGGGATTATAGAGAGGGGGCAACACCAGGGATTATAGAGAGTGGGGGCAACACCAGAGATTACATAGAGAGAGGGGGCAACACGAGGGATTATAGAGAGAGGGGGCAACACCAGAGATTATAGAGAGAGGGGGCAACACCAGGCATTATAGAGAGGGGGCAACACCAGGGATTATAGAGAGGGGGGGCAACACCAGAGATTATAGAGAGAGGGTGCAACACCAGGGATCATAGAGAGAGGGGGCAACATCAGGGATTATAGAGAGAGGGGGCAACACCAGGGATCATAGAGAGAGGGGGCAACACCAGGGATCATAGAGAGACGGGGTAACATCAGGGATTTGTAGAGAGAGGGGGCAACACCAGGGATTATAGAGAAAGGGGGCAACACCAGGGATCATAGAGAGGGGGCAACACCAGGGATCATAGAGAGAGGGGGCAACACCATGGATTCTAGAGAGAGGGGGCAACACCAGAGATTATAGAGAGAGGGGGCAACACCAGGGATTATAGAGAGAGGGGGCAACACCAGAGATTATAGAGAGAGGAGGCAACACCAGGAATCATAGAGAGAGGGGGCAACACCAGGAATCATAGAGAGAGGGGGGCAACACCAGAGATTATAGGGAGATGGAGCTACACCAGGGATCATAGAGAGAGGGGGGCAACACCAGAGATTATAGGGAGAGGGGGCAACACCAGAGATTATAGAGAGAGGGGGCAACACCAGGGATCATAGAGAGAAGGGGTAACACTAGGGATTATAGAGAGAGGGGGCAACACCAGAGATTATAGAGAGAGGGGGCAACACCAGGCATTATAGAGAGGGGGCAACACCAGGGATTATAGAGAGAGGGGGCAACACCAGAGATTATAGAGAGAGGGTGCAACACCAGGCATTATAGAAAGAGGGGGCGACACCAGGGATCATAGAGATAGGGGGCAACACCAGGGATCATAGAGAGAGGGGGCAACACCAGGGATCATAGAGAGAGGGGGGCAACATCAGGGATTATAGAGAGAGGGGGCAACACCAGGGATTATAGAGAGGGGGCAACACCAGGGATTATAGAGAGAGGGGGCAACACCAGAGATTATAGAGAGAGGGGGCAACACCAGGCATTATAGAGAGGGGGCAACACCAGGGATTATAGAGAGAGGGGGCAACACCAGAGATTATAGAGAGAGGGTGCAACACCAGGGATTATAGAGAGAGGGGGCAACACCAGGGATCATAGAGATAGGGGGCAACACCAGGGATCATAGAGAGAGGGGGCAACATCAGGGATTTGTAGAGAGAGGGGGCAACACCAGGGATTATAGAGAGAGGGGGCAACACCAGGGATCATAGAGAGGGGGCAACACCAGGGATCATAGAGAGAGGGGGCAACACCATGGATTCTAGAGAGAGGGGGCAACACCAGAGATTATAGAGAGAGGGGGCAACACCAGGGATTATAGAGAGAGGGGGCAACACCAGAGATTATAGAGAGAGGAGGCAACACCAGGGATCATAGAGAGAGGGGGCAACACCAGGAATCATAGAGAGAGGGGGGCAACACCAAAGATTATAGGGAGATGGAGCTACACCAGGGATCATAGAGAGAGGGGGGCAACACCAGAGATTATAGGGAAAGGGGGCAACACCAGAGATTATAGAGAGAGGGGGCAACACCAGGGATCATAGAGAGAAGGGGTAACACTAGGGATTATAGAGAGAGGGGGCAACACCAGGGATTATAGAGAGAGGGGGCAACACCAGAGATTATAGAGAGAGGGTGCAACACCAGGCATTATAGAAAGAGGGGGCGACACCAGGGATCATAGAGAGAGGGGGCAACACCAGGGATCATAGAGAGAGGGGGCAACACCAGGGATCATAGAGAGAGGGGGGCAACATCAGGGATTATAGAGAGAGGGGGCAACACCAGGGATTATAGAGAGGGGGCAACACCAGGGATTATAGAGAGAGGGGGCAACACCAGAGATTACATAGAGAGAGGGGGCAACACCAGGGATTATAGAGAGAGGGAGCAACACCAGAGATTATAGAGAGAGGGGTAACACCAGGCATTATAGAGAGGGGGCAACACCAGAAATTATAGAGAGAGGAGGCAACACCAGGCATTATAGAGAGAGGGGGCAACACCAGGGATCATAGAGAGAGGAGGCAACACCAGGGATGATAGAGGGAGGGGGCAATATCAGAGATTATAGAGGGAGGGGGCAACACCAGGAATTATAGAGAGAGAGGGCAACACCAGAGACCATAGAGAGAGGGGGCAACACCAGAGATTATAGAGAGGGGGTTACACCAGGGATTATAGAGACGGGGCAACACCAGGGATCATAGAGAGAGGGGGAAACACAAGGAATTATAGAGAGGGGGCAACACCAGGGATTATAGAGAGAGGAGGCAACACCAGGGATTATAGAGAGAGGGGGCAACACCAGGGACTATAGAGAGAGGGGGCAACACCAGAGATTATAAAGAGAGGGGGCAACACCAGGGATCATAGAGAGAGGGGGCAACACCAGGGACTATAGAGAGAGGGGGCAACACCAGGGACTAAAGAGAGGGGGGCAACACCAGAGATGATAGAGAGAGGGGGCAACACCAGAGATGATAGAGAGAGGGGGCAACACCAGGGATTATAGAGAGAGGGGGCAACACCAGGAATTATAGAGAGAGGGGGCAACACCAGGGATCCTAGAGAGAGGGGGCAACACCAGGGATCATAGAGAGAGGGGGCAACACCAGAGATTATAGAGAGTGGGCAATACCAGGGATTATAGAGAGGGGGCAACACCAGGGATCATAGAGAGAGGGGGCAACACCAGAGATTATAGAGAGGGGGCAACACCAGGGATCCTAGAGAGAGGGGGCAACACCAGGGATCATAGAGAGAAGGGGCAACACCAGAGATTATAGAGAGGGGCCAACACCAGGGATTATAGAGAGGGGGCAACACCAGAGATTATAGAGAGAGGGGGCAACACCAGGGATTATAGAGAGAGGGGGCAACACCAGAGATTATAGAGAGAGGGGGCAACACCAGAGATTATAGAGAGAGGGGGCAACACCAGGGTTCATAGTGAGAGGGGGCAACACCAGGGATCATAGAGAGAGGGGGCAACACCAGGGATTATAGAGAGAGGGGACAACACCAGAGATCATAGAGAGAGGGGACAACACCAGGGATTATAGAGAGAGGGGGCAACACCAGGTATTATAGAGAGAGGGGGCAACACCAGAGATTATAGAGAGAGGAGGCAACACCAGGGATCATAGAGAGAGGGGGCAACACCAGAGATTATAGAGAGAGGGGACAACACCAGGGATTATAGAGAGAGGGGGCAACACCAGTGATTATAGAGAGAGGAGGAAACACCAGAGATCATAGAGAGAGGGGGCAACACCAGGGATTATAGAGAGAGGGGGCAACACCAGGGATTATAGAGAGAGGAGGCTACACCAGAGATCATAGAGAGAGGGGGCAACACCAGAGATCATAGAGGGGGCAACACCAGAGAATATAGGGAGAGGGGGCAACACCAGGGATTATAGAGAGGGGGCAACACCAGAGATCATAGAGAGAGGGGGCAACACCAGAGAATATAGAGAGAGGGGGCAACACCAGGGATTATAGAGAGAGGGGGCAACACCAGGGATCATAGAGAGAGGAGGCAACACCAGGGATCATAGAGAGAGGGGGCAACACCAGAGATTATAGAGAGAGGGGGCAACACCAGAGATTATAGAGAGAGGGGGCAACACCAGGGATCATAGAGAGAGGGCAACACCAGGGATCATAGAGATAAGGGGCACCACCAGGGATTATAGAGAGAGGGTGCAACACCAGGCATTATAGAAAGAGGGGGCGACACCAGGGATCATAGAGAGAGGGGGCAACACCAGGGATCATAGAGAGAAGGGGCAACACCAGGGATCATAGAGAGAGGGGGGCAACATCAGGGATTATAGAGAGGGGGTAACACCAGGGATTATAGAGAGGGGGCAACACCAGGGATCATATAGAGGGGGCAACAGAGATTATAGAGAGGGGGCAACACCAGGGATTATAGAGAGGGGGCAACACCAGGGATTATAGAGAGGGGGCAACACCAGAGATTATAGAGGGGGTCAACACCAGGGATTATAGAGAGGGGGTAACACCAGGGATTATAGAGAGGGGGCAACACCAGAGATTATAGAGAGGGGGCAACACCAGAGATTATAGAGAGGGGGCAACACCAGAGATTATAGAGAGGGGCAACACCAGGGATTATAGAGAGGGGGCAACATCATGGATTATAGAGAGGGGGCAACACCAGGGATCATAGAGAGAGGAGAGGGGGCAACACCAGGGATCATAGAGAGAGGGGGCAACACCAGTGATCATAGAGAGAGGAGGCAACACCAGGGATCATAGAGAGAGGGGGCAACACCAGGGATCATAGAGAGAGGGGGCAACACCAGGGACTATAGAGAGAGGGGGCAACACCAGGGACTAAAGAGAGGGGGGCAACACCAGAGATGATAGAGAGAGGGGGCAACACCAGTATTGATAGAGAGAGGGGGCAACACCAGGGATTATAGAGAGGGGGCAACACCAGGGATTATAGAGAGTGGGGGCAACACCAGAGATTACATAGAGAGAGGGGGCAACACGAGGGATTATAGAGAGAGGGGGCAACACCAGAGATTATAGAGAGAGGGGGCAACACCAGGCATTATAGAGAGGGGGCAACACCAGGGATTATAGAGAGGGGGGACAACACCAGAGATTATAGAGAGAGGGTGCAACACCAGGGATCATAGAGAGAGGGGGCAACATCAGGGATTATAGAGAGAGGGGGCAACACCAGGGATCATAGAGAAATGGGGCAACACCAGGGATCATAGATAGAGGGGGTAACATCAGGGATTTGTAGAGAGAGGGGGCAACACCAGGGATTATAGAGAGAGGGGGCAACACCAGGGATCATAGAGAGGGGGCAACACCAGGGATCATAGAGAGAGGGGGCAACACCATGGATTCTAGAGAGAGGGGGCAACACCAGAGATTATAGAGAGAGGGGGCAACACCAGGGATTATAGAGAGAGGGGGCAACACCAGAGATTATAGAGAGAGGAGGCAACACCAGGAATCATAGAGAGAGGGGGCAACACCAGGAATCATAGAGAGAGGGGGGCAACACCAGAGATTATAGGGAGATGGAGCTACACCAGGGATCATAGAGAGAGGGGGGCAACACCAGAGATTATAGGGAGAGGGGGCAACACCAGAGATTATAGAGAGAGGGGGCAACACCAGGGATCATAGAGAGAAGGGGTAACACTAGGGATTATAGAGAGAGGGGGCAACACCAGAGATTATAGAGAGAGGGGGCAACACCAGGCATTATAGAGAGGGGGCAACACCAGGGATTATAGAGAGAGGGGGCAACACCAGAGATTATAGAGAGAGGGTGCAACACCAGGCATTATAGAAAGAGGGGGCGACACCAGGGATCATAGAGAGAGGGGGCAACACCAGGGATCATAGAGAGAGGGGGCAACACCAGGGATCATAGAGAGAGGGGGGCAACATCAGGGATTATAGAGAGAGGGGGCAACACCAGGGATTATAGAGAGGGGGCAACACCAGGGATTATAGAGAGAGGGGGCAACACCAGAGATTATAGAGAGAGGGGGCAACACCAGGCATTATAAAGAGGGGGCAACACCAGGGATTATAGAGAGAGGGGGCAACACCAGAGATTATAGAGAGAGGGTGCAACACCAGGGATTATAGAGAGAGGGGGCAACACCAGGGATCATAGAGAGAGGGGGCAACACCAGGGATCATAGAGAGAGGGGGCAACATCAGGGATTTGTAGAGAGAGGGGGCAACACCAGGGATCATAGAGAGGGGGCAACACCAGGGATCATAGAGAGAGGGGGCAACACCATGGATTCTAGAGAGAGGGGGCAACACCAGAGATTATAGAGAGAGGGGGCAACACCAGGGATTATAGAGAGAGGGGGCAACACCAGAGATTATAGAGAGAGGAGGCAACACCAGGAATCACAGAGAGAGGGGGGCAACACCAAAGATTATAGGGAGATGGAGCTACACCAGGGATCATAGAGAGAGGGGGGCAACACCAGAGATTATAGGGAAAGGGGGCAACACCAGAGATTATAGAGAGAGGGGGCAACACCAGGGATCATAGAGAGAAGGGGTAACACTAGGGATTATAGAGAGAGGGGGCAACACCAGGGATTATAGAGAGAGGGGGCAACACCAGAGATTATAGAGAGAGGGTGCAACACCAGGCATTATAGAAAGAGGGGGCGACACCAGGGATCATAGAGAGAGGGGGCAACACCAGGGATCATAGAGAGAGGGGGCAACACCAGGGATCATAGAGAGAGGGGGGCAACATCAGAGATTATAGAGAGAGGGGGCAACACCAGGGATTATAGAGAGGGGGCAACACCAGGGATTATAGAGAGAGGGGGCAACACCAGAGATTACATAGAGAGAGGGGGCAACACCAGGGATTATAGAGAGAGGGAGCAACACCAGAGATTATAGAGAGAGGGGGTAACACCAGGCATTATAGAGAGGGGGCAACACCAGAGATTATAGAGAGAGGAGGCAACACCAGGCATTATAGAGAGAGGGGGCAACACCAGGGATCATAGAGAGAGGAGGCAACACCAGGGATGATAGAGGGAGGGGGCAATATCAGAGATTATAGAGGGAGGGGGCAACACCAGGAATTATAGAGAGAGAGGGCAACACCAGAGACCATAGAGAGAGGGGGCAACACCAGAGATTATAGAGAGGGGGTAACACCAGGGATTATAGAGACGGGGCAACACCAGGGATCATAGAGAGAGGGGGAAACACAAGGAATTATAGAGAGGGGGCAACACCAGGGATTATAGAGAGAGGAGGCAACACCAGGGATTATAGAGAGAGGGGGCAACACCAGGGACTATAGAGAGAGGGGGCAACACCAGAGATTATAAAGAGAGGGGGCAACACCAGGGATCATAGAGAGAGGGGGCAACACCAGGGACTATAGAGAGAGGGGGCAACACCAGGGACTAAAGAGAGGGGGGCAACACCAGAGATGATAGAGAGAGGGGGGCAACACCAGAGATGATAGAGAGAGGGGGCAACACCAGGGATTATAGAGAGAGGGGGCAACACCAGGAATTATAGAGAGAGGGGGCAACACCAGGGATCCTAGAGAGAGGGGGCAACACCAGGGATCATAGAGAGAGGGGGCAACACCAGAGATTATAGAGAGTGGGCAATACCAGGGATTATAGAGAGGGGGCAACACCAGGGATCATAGAGAGAGGGGGCAACACCAGAGATTATAGAGAGGGGGCAACACCAGGGATCCTAGAGAGAGGGGGCAACACCAGAGATTATAGAGAGAGGAGGCAACACCAGGGATCATAGAGAGAGGGGGCAACACCAGAGATTATAGAGAGAGGGGACAACACCAGGGATTATAGAGAGAGGGGGCAACACCAGGGATTATAGAGAGAGGAGGAAACACCAGAGATCATAGAGAGAGGGGGCAAGACCAGGGATTATAGAGAGAGGGGGCAACACCAGGGATTATAGAGAGAGGAGGCTACACCAGAGATCATAGAGAGAGGGGGCAACACCAGAGATCATAGAGGGGGCAACACAAGAGAATATAGGGAGAGGGGGCAACACCAGGGATTATAGAGAGGGGGCAACACCAGAGATCATAGAGAGAGGGGGCAACACCAGAGAATATAGAGAGAGGGGGCAACACCAGGGATTATAGAGAGAGGGGGCAACACCAGGGATCATAGAGAGAGGAGGCAACACCAGGGATCATAGAGAGAGGGGGCAACACCAGAGATTATAGAGAGAGGGGGCAACACCAGAGATTATAGAGTAAGGGCAACACCAGGGATCATAGAGAGAGGGGGCAACACCAGGGATTATAGAGAGAGGGGGCAACACCAGAGATCATAGAGAGAGGGGACAACACCAGGCATTCTAGAGAGGGGGCAACACCAGATATTATAGAGAGAGGGGGCAACACCAGAGATTATAGAGAGAGTGGGCAACACCAGAGATCATAGAGAGAGGGGGCAACACCAGAGATCATAGAGAGAGGGGGCAACACCAGGGATTATAGAGAGAGGGGGCAACACCAGAGATTATAGAGAGAGGGGGCAACACCAGGGATCATAGAGAGAGGGGGCAACACCAGGGATCATAGAGAGAGGGGGCAACACCAGGGATCATAGAGAGAGGGGGCAACACCAGGGATCATAGAGAGAGGGGGCAACACCAGGGATCATAGAGAGAGGGGGCAACACCAGGGATCATAGAGAGAGGAGGCAACACCAGGGATCATAGAGAGAGGAGGCAACACCAGAGATTATAGAGGGGGCAACACCAGAGAATATAGGGAGAGGGGGCAACACCAGGGATTATAGAGAGGGGGCAACACCAGAGATCATAGAGAGAGGGGGCAACACCAGAGAATATAGAGAGAGGGGGCAACACCAGGGATTATAGAGAGAGGGGGCAACACCAGGGATCATAGAGAGAGGGGGCAACACCAGAGATTATAGAGAGAGGGGGCAACACCAGAGATTATAGAGAGGGGGCAACACCAGGGATCATAGAGAGAGGGGGCAACACCAGGGATTATAGAGAGAGGGGGGCAACACCAGAGATCATATAGAGAGGGGACAACACCAGGCATTCTAGAGAGGGGGCAACACCAGATATTATAGAGAGAGGGGGCAACACCAGAGATTATAGAGAGAGGGGGCAACACCAGAGATCATAGAGAGAGGGGGCAACACCAGGGATCATAGAGAGAGGGGGCAACACCAGGGATTATAGAGAGAGGGGGCAACACCAGAGATTATAGAGAGAGGGGGCAACACCAGGGATCATAGAGAGAGGGGGCAACACCAGGGATCATAGAGAGAGGGGGCAACACCAGGGATCATAGAGAGAGGGGGCAACACCAGGGATCATAGAGAGAGGAGGCAACACCAGGGATCATAGAGAGAGGAGGCAACACCAGAGATTATAGAGAGAGGGGACAACTCCAGAGATTATAGAGAAAGGGGGCAACACAAGGGATCATAGAGAGAGGGGGCAACACCAGGGATCATAGAGAGAGGGGACAACACCAGAGATTATAGAGAGAGGGGGCAACACCAGGGATTATAGAGAGAGGGGGCAACACCAGGGATTATAGAGAGAGGGGGCAACACCAGGGATCATAGAGAGAGGGGGCAACACCAGGGATTATAGAGAGAGGTGGCAACACCAGGGATTATAGAGAGAGGAGGCAACACCAGAGATCATACAGAGAGGGGGCAACACCAGAGATCATAGAGAGAGGGGGCAACACCAGAGATCATAAAGAGAGGAGGCAACACCAGGGATTATAGAGAGAGGGGGCAACACCAGGGATCATAGAGAGAGGAGGCAACACCAAGGATTATAGAGAGAGGGGGCAACACCAGAGATTATAGAGAGAGGGGGCAACACCAGGGATTATAGAGAGAGGGGGCAACATCAGGGATTATAGAGAGGGGGCAACACCAGGGATCATAGAGAGAGGGGGGCAACACCAGGGATTAAAGAGAGAGGGGGCAACACCAGAGATCATAGAGAGAGGGGGCAACACCAGGCATTATAGAGAGGGGGCAACACCAGAGATTATAAAGAGAGGGGGCAACACCAGAGATTATAGAGAGAGAGAGGGGGCAACACCAGGGATCATAGAGAGAGGGGGCAACACCAGGGATTATAGAGAGAGGGGGCAACACCAGGGATTATAGAGAGAGGGGGCAACACCAGGGATCATAGAGAGAGGGGGCAACACCAGGGATCATAGAGAGAGGGGGCACCACCATGGATCATAGAGAGAGGAGGCAACACCAGAGATTATAGAGAGAGGGGACAACATCAGAGATTATAGAGAGAGGGGGCCACACCAGGAATTATAGAGAGAGGGGGCAAAACCAGGGATCCTAGAGAGAGGGGGCAACACCAGGGATCATAGAGAGAGGGGGCAACACCAGAGATTATAGAGAGGGGGCAACACCAGGGATCCTAGAGAGAGGGGGCAACACCAGGGATCATAGAGAGAAGGGGCAACACCAGAGATTATAGAGAGGGGCCAACACCAGGGATTATAGAGAGGGGGCAACAACAGAGATTATAGAGAGAGGGGGCAACACCAGGGATTATAGAGAGAAGGGGCAACACCAGGGATTATAGAGAAAGGGGCAACATCAGGGATTATAGAGAGAGGGGGCAACACCAGAGATTATAGAGAGAGGGGGCAACACCAGGAATTATAGAGAGAGGGGGCAACAGCAGGGATCCTAGAGAGAGGGGGCAACACCAGGGATCATAGAGAGAGGGGGCAACACCAGGGATTATAGAGAGAGGGGGCAACACCAGGGATCATAGAGAGAGGGGGCAACACCAGAGATTATAGAGAGAGGGGGCAACACCAGAGATTATAGAGAGGGGGCAACACCAGGGATCATAGAGAGAGGGGGCAACACCAGGGATTATAGAGAGAAGGGGGCAACACCAGAGATCATATAGAGAGGGGACAACACCAGGCATTCTAGAGAGGGGGCAACACCAGATATTATAGAGAGAGGGGGCAACACCAGAGATTATAGAGAGAGGGGGCAACACCAGGGATCATAGAGAGAGGGGGCACCACCATGGATCATAGAGAGAGGAGGCAACACCAGAGATTATAGAGAGAGGGGACAACATCAGAGATTATAGAGAGAGGGGGCCACACCAGGAATTATAGAGAGAGGGGGCAAAACCAGGGATCCTAGAGAGAGGGGGCAACACCAGGGATCATAGAGAGAGGGGGCAACACCAGAGATTATAGAGAGGGGGCAACACCAGGGATCCTAGAGAGAGGGGGCAACACCAGGGATCATAGAGAGAAGGGGCAACACCAGAGATTATAGAGAGGGGCCAACACCAGGGATTATAGAGAGGGGGCAACAACAGAGATTATAGAGAGAGGGGGCAACACCAGGGATTATAGAGAGAAGGGGCAACACCAGGGATTATAGAGAAAGGGGCAACATCAGGGATTATAGAGAGAGGGGGCAACACCAGAGATTATAGAGAGAGGGGGCAACACCAGGAATTATAGAGAGAGGGGGCAACAGCAGGGATCCTAGAGAGAGGGGGCAACACCAGGGATCATAGAGAGAGGGGGCAACACCAGGGATTATAGAGAGAGGGGGCAACACCAGGGATCATAGAGAGAGGGGGCAACACCAGAGATTATAGAGAGAGGGGGCAACACCAGAGATTATAGAGAGGGGGCAACACCAGGGATCATAGAGAGAGGGGGCAACACCAGGGATTATAGAGAGAAGGGGGCAACACCAGAGATCATATAGAGAGGGGACAACACCAGGCATTCTAGAGAGGGGGCAACACCAGATATTATAGAGAGAGGGGGCAACACCAGAGATTATAGAGAGAGGGGGCAACACCAGAGATCATAGAGAGAGGGGGCAACACCAGGGATCATAGAGAGAGGGGGCAACACCAGGGATTATAGAGAGAGGGGGCAACACCAGGGATCATAGAGAGAGGGGGCAACACCAGGGATCATAGAGAGAGGGGGCAACACCAGGGATCATAGAGAGAGGGGGCAACACCAGGGATCATAGAGAGAGGAGGCAACACCAGGGATCATAGAGAGAGGAGGCAACACCAGAGATTATAGAGAGAGGGGACAACTCCAGAGATTATAGAGAAAGGGGGCAACACAAGGGATCATAGAGAGAGGGGGCAACACCAGGGATCATAGAGAGAGGGGACAACACCAGAGATTATAGAGAGAGGGGGCAACACCAGGGATTATAGAGAGAGGGGGCAACACCAGGGATTATAGAGAGAGGGGGCAACACCAGGGATCATAGAGAGAGGGGGCAACACCAGGGATTATAGAGAGAGGTGGCAACACCAGGGATTATAGAGAGAGGAGGCAACACCAGAGATCATACAGAGAGGGGGCAACACCAGAGATCATAGAGAGAGGGGGCAACACCAGAGATCATAAAGAGAGGAGGCAACACCAGGGATTATAGAGAGAGGGGGCAACACCAGGGATCATAGAGAGAGGAGGCAACACCAGGGATTATAGAGAGAGGGGGCAACACCAGAGATTATAGAGAGAGGGGGCAACACCAGCGATTATAGAGAGAGGGGGCAACATCAGGGATTATAGAGAGGGGGCAACACCAGGGATCATAGAGAGAGGGGGGCAACACCAGGGATTAAAGAGAGAGGGGGCAACACCAGAGATCATAGAGAGAGGGGGCAACACCAGGCATTATAGAGAGGGGGCAACACCAGAGATTATAAAGAGAGGGGGCAACACCAGAGATTATAGAGAGAGATAGGGGGCAACACCAGGGATCATAGAGAGAGGGGGCAACACCAGAGATTATAGAGAGAGGGGGCAACACCAGGGATTATAGAGAGAGGGGGCAACACCAGGGATCATAGAGAGAGGGGGCAACACCAGGGATCATAGAGAGAGGGGGCAACACCAGGGATCATAGAGAGAGGGGGCACCACCATGGATCATAGAGAGAGGAGGCAACACCAGAGATTATAGAGAGAGGGGACAACATCAGAGATTATAGAGAGAGGGGGCCACACCAGGAATTATAGAGAGAGGGGGCAAAACCAGGGATCCTAGAGAGAGGGGGCAACACCAGGGATCATAGAGAGAGGGGGCAACACCAGAGATTATAGAGAGGGGGCAACACCAGGGATCCTAGAGAGAGGGGGCAACACCAGGGATCATAGAGAGAAGGGGCAACACCAGAGATTATAGAGAGGGGCCAACACCAGGGATTATAGAGAGGGGGCAACAACAGAGATTATAGAGAGAGGGGGCAACACCAGGGATTATAGAGAAAGGGGCAACATCAGGGATTATAGAGAGAGGGGGCAACACCAGAGATTATAGAGAGAGGGGGCAACACCAGGAATTATAGAGAGAGGGGGCAACAGCAGGGATCCTAGAGAGAGGGGGCAACACCAGGGATCATAGAGAGAGGGGGCAACACCAGAGATTATAGAGAGGGGGCAATACCAGGGATTATAGAGAGGGGGCAACACCAGGGATCATAGAGAGAGGGGGCAACACCAGAGATTATAGAGAGGGGGCAACACCAGGGATCCTAGAGAGAGGGGGCAACACCAGGGATCATAGAGAGAGGGGGCAACACCAGAGATTATAGAGAGGGGGCAACACCAGGGATTATAGAAAGGGGGCAACACCAGAGATTATAGAGAGAGGGGGCAACACCAGGGATTATAGAGAGAGGGGGCAACACCAGGGATTATAGAGAAAGGGGCAACACGAGGGATCATAGAGAGAGGGGGCAACACCAGAGATTATAGAGAGAGGGCAACACCAGGGATTATAGAGAGGGGGCAACACCGGAGATTATAAAGAGGGGGGGCAACACCAGGGATTATAGAGAGAGGGGGCAACACCAGGGATTATAGAGAAAGGGGCAACACCAGGAATCATAGAGAGAGGGGGCAACACCAGAGATTATAGAGAGGGGGCAACACCAGGGATTATAGAGAGGGGGCAACACCAGAGATTATAGAGAGAGGGGGCAACACCAGGGATCATAGAGAGAGGGGGCAACACCAGGGATCATAGAGAGAGGGGCAATATCAGGGATTATAGAGAGAGGGGGCAACACCAGGGATCATAGAGAGAGGGATCAACACCAGGGATCATAGAGAGAGGGGGCAACACCAGGGATTTGTAGAGAGAGGGGGCAACACCAGGGATCATAGAGAGAGATGGCAACACCAGGGATTATAGAGAGAGGGGGCAACACCAGGGATCATAGAGAGGGGGCAACACCAGGGATCATAGAGAGAGGGGGCAACACCAGAGATTATAGAGAGAGGGGGCAACACCAGGGATTATAGAGAGAGGGGGCAACACCAGAGATTATAGAGAGAGGAGGCAACACCAGGGATCATAGAGAGAGGGGGCAACACCAGGAATCATAGAGAGAAGGGGTAACACTAGGGATTATAGAGAGAGGGGGCAACACCAGAGATTATAGAGAGAGGGGGCAACACCAGGCATTATAGAGAGGGGGGCAACACCAGAGATTATAGAGAGAGGGTGCAACACCAGGCATTATAGAAAGAGGGGGCGACACCAGGGATCATAGAGAGAGGGGGCAACACCAGGGATCATAGAGAGAGGGGGCAACACCAGGGATTATAGAGAGGGGGCAACACCAGGGATTATAGAGAGTGGGCAACACCAGAGATTATAGAGAGAGGGGGCAACACCAGGGATCATAGAGAGAGGAGGCAACACCAGGGATTATAGAGAGAGGGGGCAACACCAGGGATCAAAGAGAGAGGGGGCAACACCAGGGATCATAGAGAGAGGAGGCAACACCAGGGATCATAGAGAGAGGGCAACACCAGGGATCATAGAGAGGGGGCAACACCAGAGATTTTAGAGAGGGGGTAACACCAGGGATTATAGAGAGGGGGCAACACCAGGGATCATAGAGAGGGGGCAACAGAGATTATAGAGAGGGGGCAACACCAGGGATTATAGAGAGGGGGCAACACCAGGGATTATAGAGAGGGGGCAACACCAGAGATTATAGAGGGGGTCAACACCAGGGATTATAGAGAGGGGGTAACACCAGGGATTATAGAGAGGGAGCAACACCAGAGATTATAGAGAGGGGGTAACACCAGAGATTATAGAGAGGGGGCAACACCAGGGATTATAGAGAGGGGGCAACACCAGGGTTTATAGAGAGGGGGCAACATCATGGATTATAGAGAGGGGGCAACACCAGGGATCATAGAGAGAGGAGAGGGGGCAACACCAGGGATCATAGAGAGAGGGGGCAACACCAGGGATTATAGAGAGAGGGGACAACACCAGAGATCATAGAGAGAGGGGACAACACCAGGGATTATAGAGAGAGGGGGCAACACCAGGTATTATAGAGAGAGGGGGCAACACCAGAGATTATAGAGAGAGGGGACAACACCAGGGATTATAGAGAGAGGGGGCAACACCAGGGATTATAGAGAGAGGAGGAAACACCAGAGATCATAGAGAGAGAGGGCAACACCAGGGATTATAGAGAGAGGGGGCAACACCAGGGATTATAGAGAGAGGAGGCTACACCAGAGATCATAGAGAGAGGGGGCAACACCAGAGATCATAGAGGGGGCAACACCAGAGAATATAGGGAGAGCGGGCAACACCAGGGATTATAGAGAGGGGGCAACACCAGAGATTATAGAGAGAGGGGGCAACACCAGGAATTATAGAGAGAGGGGGCAACACCAGGGATCCTAGAGAGAGGGGGCAACACCAGGGATCATAGAGAGAGGGGGCAACACCAGAGATTATAGAGAGTGGGCAATACCAGGGATTATAGAGAGGGGGCAACACAAGGGATCCTAGAGAGAGGGGGCAACACCAGGGATCATAGAGAGAAGGGGCAACACCAGAGATTATAGAGAGGGGCCAACACCAGGAATTATAGAGAGGGGGCAACACCAGAGAATATAGAGAGAGGGGGCAACACCAGGGATTATAGAGAGAAGGGGCAACACCAGGGATTATAGAGAAAGGGGCAACACCAGGGATTATAGAGAGAGGGGGCAACACCAGAGATTATAGAGAGAGGGGTCAACACCAGGAATTATAGAGAGAGGGGGCAACAGCAGGGATCCTAGAGAGAGGGGGCAACACCAGGGATCATAGAGAGAGGGGGCAACATCAGAGATTATAGAGAGGGGGCAATACCAGGGATTATAGAGAGGGGGCAACACCAGGGATCATAGAGAGAGGGGGCAACACCAGAGATTATAGAGAGGGGGCAACACCAGGGATCCTAGAGAGAGGGGGCAACACCAGGGATCATAGAGAGAGGGGGCAACACCAGAGATTATAGAGAGGGGGCAACACCAGGGATTATAGAGAGGGGGCAACACCAGAGATTATAGAGAGAGGGGGCAACACCAGGGATTATAGAGAGAGGGGGCAACATCAGGGATTATAGAGAAAGGGGCAACACGAGGGATCATAGAGAGAGGTGGGAACACCAGAGATTATAGAGAGGGGGCAACACCAGGGATTATAGAGAGGGGGAAACACCGGAGATTATAAAGAGGGGGGGGGGCAACACCAGGGATTATAGAGAGAGGGGGCAACACCAGGGATTATAGAGAAAGGGGCAACACCAGGGATCATAGAGAGAGGGGGCAACACCAGAGATTATAGAGAGGGGGCAACACCAGGGATTATAGAGAGGGGGTAACACCAGAGATTATAGAGAGAGGGGGCAACACCAGGGATCATAGAGAGAGGGGGCAACACCAGGGATCATAGAGGGAGGGGGCAATATCAGAGATTATAGAGGGAGGGGGCAACACCAGGGATTATAGAGAGAGAGGGCAACACCAGAGATCATAGAGAGAGGGGGCAACACCAGAGATTATAGAGAGAGGGGGCAACACCAGGGATTATAGAGAGGGGGCAACACCAGGGATTATAGCGAGTGGGCAACACCAGAGATTATAGAGAGAGGGGGCAACACCAGGGATCATAGAGAGAGGAGGCAACACCAGGGATCATAGAGAGAGGGCAACACCAGGGATTATAGAGAGAGGGGGCAACACCAGGGATTATAGAGAGGGGGCAACACCAGGGATTATAGAGAGTGGGCAACACCAGAGATTATAGAGAGAGGGGGCAACACCAGGGATCATAGAGAGAGGAGGCAACACCAGGGATCATAGAGAGAGGGCAACACCAGGAATTATAGAGAGAGGGGGCAACACCAGGGATCCTAGAGAGAGGGGGCAACACCAGGGATCATAGAGAGAGGGGGCAACACCAGAGATTATAGAGAGTGGGCAATACCAGGGATTATAGAGAGGGGGCAACACCAGGGATCATAGAGAGAGGGGGCAACACCAGAGATTATAAAGAGGGGGCAACACCAGGGATCCTAGAGAGAGGGGGCAACACCAGGGATCATAGAGAGAAGGGGCAACACCAGGGATTATAGAGAGGGGGCAACACCAGAGATTATAGAGAGAGGGGGCAACACCAGGAATTATAGAGAGAGGGGGCAACAGCAGGGATCCTAGAGAGAGGGGGCAACACCAGGGATCATAAAGAGAGGGGGCAACACCAGAGATTATAGAGAGGGGGCAATACCAGGGATTATAGAGAGGGGGCAACACCAGGGATCATAGAGAGAGGGGGCAACACCAGAGATTATAGAGAGGGGGCAACACCAGGGATCCTAGAGAGAGGGGGCAACACCAGGGAACATAGAGAGAGGGGGCAACACCAGAGATTATAGAGAGGGGGCAACACCAGGGATTATAGAGAGGGGGCAACACCAGAGATTATAGAGAGAGGGGGCAACACCAGGGAATATACAGAGAGGGGGCAACACCAGGGAATATAGAGAAAGGGGCAACACGAGTAATCATAAAGAGAGGGGGCAACACCAGAGATTATAGAGAGGGGGCAACACCAGGGATTATAGAGAGGGGGCAACACCGGAGATTATAAAGAGGGGGGGGCAACACCAGGGATTATAGAGAGAGGGGGCAACACCAGGGATTATAGAGAAAGGGGCAACACCAGGGATCATAGAGAGAGGGGGCAACACCAGAGATTATAGAGAGGGGGCAACACCAGGGATTATAGAGAGGGGGCAACACCAGAGATTATAGAGAGAGGGGGCAACACCAGGGATCATAGAGAGAGGAGGCAACACCAGGGATCATAGAGAGAGGGGGCAACACCAGGGATCATAGAGGGAGGGGGCAATATCAGAGATTTTAGAGGGAGGGGGCAACACCAGGGATTATAGAGAGAGAGGGCAACACCAGAGATCATAGAGAGAGGGGGCAACACCAGAGATTATAGAGAGAGGGGGCAACACCAGGGATTATAGAGAGGGGGCAACACCAGGGATTATAGAGAGTGGGCAACACCAGAGATTATAGAGAGAGGGGGCAACACCAGGGATCATAGAGAGAGGAGGCAACACCAGGGATTATAGAGAAAGGGGGCAACACCAGGGATCAAAGAGAGAGGGGGCAACACCAGGGATCATAGAGAGAGGAGGCAACACCAGGGATCATAGAGAGAGGGCAACACCAGGGATCATAGAGAGGGGGCAACACCAGAGATTTTAGAGAGGGGGTAACACCAGGGATTATAGAGAGGGGGCAACACCAGGGATCATAGAGAGGGGGCAACAGAGATTATAGAGAGGGGGCAACACCAGGGATTATAGAGAGGGGGCAACACCAGGGATTATAGAGAGGGGGCAACACCAGAGATTATAGAGGGGGTCAACACCAGGGATTATAGAGAGGGGGTAACACCAGGGATTATAGAGAGGGAGCAACACCAGAGATTATAGAGAGGGGGTAACACCAGAGATTATAGAGAGGGGGCAACACCAGGGATTATAGAGAGGGGGCAACACCAGGGTTTATAGAGAGGGGGCAACATCATGGATTATAGAGAGGGGGCAACACCAGGGATCATAGAGAGAGGAGAGGGGGCAACACCAGGGATCATAGAGAGAGGGGGCAACACCAGTGATCATAGAGAGAGGAGGCAACACCAGGGATCATAGAGAGAGGGGGCAACACCAGGGATCATAGAGAGAGGGGGCAACACCAGGGACTATAGAGAGAGGGGGCAACACCAGGGACTAAAGAGAGGGGGCAACACCAGGGATTATAGAGAGAGGGGGCAACACCAGTATTGATAGAGAGAGGGGGCAACACCAGAGATGATAGAGAGAGGGGGCAACACCAGTATTGATAGAGAGAGGGGGCAACACCAGGGATTATAGAGAGGGGGCAACACCAGGGATTATAGAGAGTGGGGGCAACACCAGAGATTACATAGAGAGAGGGGGCAACACGAGGGATTATAGAGAGGGGGCAATACCAGAGATTATAGAGAGAGGGGGCAACACCAGGCATTATAGAGAGGGGGCAACACCAGGGATTATAGAGAGAGGGGGCAACACCAGAGATTATAGAGAGAGGGTGCAACACCAGGGATCATAGAGAGAGGGGGCAACATCAGGGATTATAGAGAGAGGGGGCAACACCAGGGATCATAGAGAGAGGGGGCAACACCAGGGATCATAGAGAGAGGGGGCAACATCAGGGATTTGTAGAGAGAGGGGGCAACACCAGGGATTATAGAGAGAGGGGGCAACACCAGGGATCATAGAGAGGGGGCAACACCAGGGATCATAGAGAGAGGGGGCAACACCATGGATTCTAGAGAGAGGGGGCAACACCAGAGATTATAGAGAGAGGGGGCAACACCAGGGATTATAGAGAGAGGGGGCAACACCAGAGATTATAGAGAAAGGAGGCAACACCAGGGATCATAGAGAGAGGGGGCAACACCATGAATCATAGAGAGAGGGGGCAACACCAGAGATTATAGGGAGATGGAGCTACACCAGGGATCATAGAGAGAGGGGGGCAACACCAGAGATTATAGGGAGAGGGGGCAACACCAGAGATTATAGAGAGAGGGGGCAACACCAGGGATCATAGAGAGAAGGGGTAACACTAGGGATTATAGAGAGAGGGGGCAACACCAGAGATTATAGAGAGAGGGGGCAACACCAGAGATTATAGAGAGAGGGTGCAACACCAGGCATTATAGAAAGAGGGGGCGACACCAGGGATCATAGAGAGAGGGGGGCAACATCAGGGATTATAGAGAGAGGGGGCAACACCAGGGATTATAGAGAGAGGGGGCAACACCAGAGATTACATAGAGAGAGGGGGCAACACCAGGGATTATAGAGAGAGGGGGCAACACCAGAGATTATAGAGAGAGGGGGTAACACCAGGCATTATAGAGAGGGGGCAACACCAGAGATTATAGAGAGAGGAGGCAACACCAGGCATTATAGAGAGAGGGGGCAACACCAGGGATCATAGAGAGAGGAGGCAACACCAGGGATGATAGAGGGAGGGGGCAATATCAGAGATTATAAAGGGAGGGGGCAACACCAGGAATTATAGAGAGAGAGGGCAACACCAGAGATCATAGAGAGAGGGGGCAACACCACAGATTATAGAGAGGGGGTAACACCAGGGATTATAGAGACGGGGCAACACCAGGGATCATAGAGAGAGGGGGAAACACCAGAGATTATAGAGAGGGGGCAACACCAGGGATTATAGAGAGAGGAGGCAACACCAGGGATTATAGAGAGAGGGGGCAACACCAGGGACTATAGAGAGAGGGGGCAACACCAGAGATTATAAAGAGAGGGGGCAACACCAGGGATCATAGAGAGAGGGGGCAACACCAGGGACTATAGAGAGAGGGGGCAACACCAGGGACTAAAGAGAGGGGGGCAACACCAGAGATGATAGAGAGAGGGGGCAACACCAGAGATGATAGAGAGAGGGGGCAACACCAGGGATTATAGAGAGGGGGCAACACCAGGGATTATAGAGAGTGGGGGCAACACCAGAGATTACATAGAGAGAGGGGGCAACACGAGGGATTATAGAGAGAGGGGGCAACACCAGAGATTAAAGAGAGAGGGTGCAACATCAGGCATTATAGAGAGAGGGGGCGACACCAGGGATCATAGAGAGAGGGGGCAACACCAGGGATCATAGAGAGAGGGGGCAACACCAGGGATCATAGAGAGAGGGGGCAACATCAGGGATTATAGAGAGAGGGGGCAACACCAGGGATCATAGAGAGAGGGATCAACACCAGGAATCATAGAGAGAGGGGGCAACATCAGGGATTTGTAGAGAGAGGGGGCAACACCAGGGATCATAGAGAGAGATGGCAACACCAGGGATTATAGAGAGAGGGGGCAACACCAGGGATCATAGAGAGGGGGCAACACCAGGGATCATAGAGAGAGGGGGCAACACCATGGATTCTAGATAGAGGGGGCAACACCAGAGATTATAGAGAGAGGGGGCAACACCAGGGATTATAGAGAGAGGGGGCAACACCAGAGATTATAGAGAGAGGAGGCAACACCAGGGATCATAGAGAGAGGGGGCAACACCAGGAATCATAGAGAGAAGGGGTAACACTAGGGATTATAGAGAGAGGGGGCAACACCAGAGATTATAGAGAGAGGGGGCAACACCAGGCATTATAGAGAGGGGCAACACCAGAGATTATAGAGAGAGGGTGCAACACCAGGCATTATAGAAAGAGGGGGCGACACCAGGGATCATAGAGAGAGGGGGCAACACCAGGGATCATAGAGAGAGGGGGCAACACCAGGGATCATAGAGAGAGGGGGCAACACCAGGGATTATAGAGAGAGGGGGCAACACCAGGGATTATAGAGAGAGGGCAACACCAGGGATTATAGAGAGAGGGGGCAAAACCAGAGATTACATAGAGAGAGGGGGCAACACCAGGTATTATAGAGAGAGGGGGCAACACCAGAGATTATAGAGAGAGGGGGCAACACCAGGCATTATAGAGAGGGGGCAACACCAGAGATTATAGAGAGAGGGTGCAACACCAGGCATTATAGAGAGAGGGGGCGACACCAGAGATTATAGAGAGGGGGCAATACCAGGGATTATAGAGAGGGGGCAACACCAGGGATCATAGAGAGAGGGGGCAACACCAGAGATTATAGAGAGGGGGCAACACCAGGGATCCTAGAGAGAGGGGGCAACACCAGGGATCATAGAGAGAGGGGGCAACACCAGAGATTATAGAGAGGGGGCAACACCAGGGATTATAGAGAGGGGGCAACACCAGAGATTATAGAGAGAGGGGGCAACACCAGGGATTATAGAGAGATTGGGCAACACCAGGGATTATAGAGAAAGGGGCAACATGAGGGATCATAGAGAGAGGGGGCAACACCAGAGATTATAGAGAGGGGGCAACACCAGGGATTATAGAGAGGGGGCAACACCGGAGATTATAAAGAGGGGGGGCAACACCAGGGATTATAGAGAGGGGGCAGCATCAGGGATTATAGAGAAAGGGGCAACACCAGGGATCATAGAGAGAGGGGGCAACACCAGAGATTATAGAGAGGGGGCAACACCAGGGATTATAGAGAGGGGGCAACACCAGAGATTATAGAGAGAGGGGGAAACACCAGGGATCATAGAGAGAGGAGGCAACACCAGGGATCATAGAGAGAGGGGGCAACACCAGGGATCATAGAGGGAGGGGGCAATATTAGAGATTACAGAGGGAGGGGGCAACACCAGGCATTATAGAAAGAGGGGGCGACACCAGGGATCATAGAGAGAGGGGGCAACACCAGGGATCATAGAGAGAGGGGGCAACACCAGGGATCATAGAGAGAGGGGGCAACACCAGGGATTATAGAGAGAGGGGGCAACACCAGGGATTATAGAGAGAGGGCAACACCAGGGATTATAGAGAGAGGGGGCAAAACCAGAGATTACATAGAGAGAGGGGGCAACACCAGGTATTATAGAGAGAGGGGGCAACACCAGAGATTATAGAGAGAGGGGGCAACACCAGGCATTATAGAGAGGGGGCAACACCAGAGATTATAGAGAGAGGGTGCAACACCAGGCATTATAGAGAGAGGGGGCGACACCAGAGATTATAGAGAGGGGGCAATACCAGGGATTATAGAGAGGGGGCAACACCAGGGATCATAGAGAGAGGGGGCAACACCAGAGATTATAGAGAGGGGGCAACACCAGGGATCCTAGAGAGAGGGGGCAACACCAGGGATTATAGAGAGAGGGGGCAACACCAGGGATTATAGAGAGGGGGCAACACCAGAGATTATAGAGAGAGGGGGCAACACCAGGGATTATAGAGAGATTGGGCAACACCAGAGATTATAGAGAGGGGGCAACACCAGGGATTATAGAGAGGGGGCAACACCGGAGATTATAAAGAGGGGGGGCAACACCAGGGATTATAGAGAGGGGGCAGCATCAGGGATTATAGAGAAAGGGGCAACACCAGGGATCATAGAGAGAGGGGGCAACACCAGAGATTATAGAGAGGGGGCAACACCAGGGATTATAGAGAGGGGGCAACACCAGAGATTATAGAGAGAGGGGGAAACACCAGGGATCATAGAGAGAGGAGGCAACACCAGGGATCATAGAGAGAGGGGGCAACACCAGGGATCATAGAGGGAGGGGGCAATATCAGAGATTATAGAGGGAGGGGGCAACACCAGGGATTATAGAGAGAGAGGGCAACACCAGAGATCATAGAGAGAGGGGGCAACACCAGAGATTATAGAGAGAGGGGGCAACACCAGGGATTATAGAGAGGGGGCAACACCAGGGATTATAGAGAGTGGGGGCAACACCAGGGATCAAAGAGAGAGGGGGCAACACCAGGGATCATAGAGAGAGGGCAACACCAGGGATTATAGAGAGAGGGGGCAACACCAGGGATCAAAGAGAGAGGGGGCAACACCAGGGATCATAGAGAGAGGAGGCAACACCAGGGATCATAGAGAGAGGGGGCAACACCAGGGATTATAGAGAGAGGGGGAAACACCAGGGATCATAGAGAGGGGGCAACACCAGAGATTATAGAGAGGGGGTAACACCAGGGATTATAGAGAGGGGGCAACACCAGGGATCATAGAGAGGGGGCAACAGAGATTATAGAGAGGGGGCAACACCAGGGATTATAGAGAGGGGGCAACACCAGAGATTATAGAGAGGGGGCAACACCAGAGATTATAGAGGGGGTCAACACCAGGGATTATAGAGAGGGGTTAACACCAGGGATTATATAGAGGGGGCAACACCAGAGATTATAGAGAGGGGGCAACACCAGAGATTATAGAGAGGGGGCAACACCAGGGATTATAGAGAGGGGGCAACACCAGGGATTATAGAGAGGGGGCAACATCATGGATTATAGAGAGGGGGCAACACCAGGGATCATAGAGAGAGGAGAGGGGGCAACACCAGGGATCATAGAGAGAGGGGGCAACACCAGTGATCATAGAGAGAGGAGGCAACACCAGGGATCATAGAGAGAGGGAGCAACACCAGGGATCATAGAGAGAGGGGGCAACACCAGGGACTATAGAGAGAGGGGGCAACACCACGGACTAAAGAGAGGGGGGCAACACCAGAGATGATAGAGAGAGGGGGCAACACCAGTATTGATAGAGAGAGGGGGCAACACCAGGGATTATAGAGAGGGGGCAACACCAGGGATTATAGAGAGTGGGGGCAACACCAGAGATTACATAGAGAGAGGGGGCAACACCAGAGATCATAGAGGGGGCAACACCAGAGAATATAGGGAGAGGGGGCAACACCAGGCATTATAGAGAGGGGGCAACACCAGGGATTATAGAGAGAGGGGGCAACACCAGAGATTATAGAGAGAGGGTGCAACACCAGGGATCATAGAGAGAGGGGGCAACATCAGGGATTATAGAGAGAGGGGGCAACACCAGGGATCATAGAGAGAGGGGGCAACACCAGGGATCATAGAGAGAGGGGGCAACATCAGGGATTTGTAGAGAGAGGGGGCAACACCAGGGATTATAGAGAGAGGGGGCAACACCAGGGATCATAGAGAGGGGGCAACACCAGGGATCATAGAGAGAGGGGGCAACACCATGGATTCTAGAGAGAGGGGGCAACACCAGAGATTATAGAGAGAGGGGGCAACACCAGGGATTATAGAGAGAGGGGGCAACACCAGAGATTATAGAGAGAGGAGGCAACACCAGGGATCATAGAGAGAGGGGGCAACACCAGGAATCATAGAGAGAGGGGGGAAACACCAGAGATTATAGGGAGATGGAGCTACACCAGGGATCATAGAGAGAGGGGGGCAACACCAGAGATTATAGGGAGAGGGGGCAACACCAGAGATTATAGAGAGAGGGGGCAACACCAGGGATCATAGAGAGAAGGGGTAACACTAGGGATTATAGAGAGAGGGGGCAACACCAGAGATTATAGAGAGAGGGGGCAACACCAGAGATTATAGAGAGAGGGTGCAACACCAGGCATTATAGAAAGAGGGGGCGACACCAGGGATCATAGAGAGAGGGGGGCAACATCAGGGATTATAGAGAGAGGGGCAACACCAGGGATTATAGAGAGAGGGGGCAACACCAGAGATTACATAGAGAGAGGGGGCAACACCAGGGATTATAGAGAGAGGGGGCAACACCAGAGATTATAGAGAGAGGGGGTAACACCAGGCATTATAGAGAGGGGGCAACACCAGAGATTATAGAGAGAGGAGGCAACACCAGGCATTATAGAGAGAGGGGGCAACACCAGGGATCATAGAGAGAGGAGGCAACACCAGGGATGATAGAGGGAGGGGGCAATATCAGAGATTATAAAGGGAGGGGGCAACACCAGGAATTATAGAGAGAGAGGGCAACACAAGAGATCATAGAGGGGGCAACACCACAGATTATAGAGAGGGGGTAACACCAGGGATTATAGAGACGGGGCAACACCAGGGATCATAGAGAGAGGGGGAAACACCAGAGATTATAGAGAGGGGGCAACACCAGGGATTATAGAGAGAGGAGGCAACACCAGGGATTATAGAGAGAGGGGGCAACACCAGGGACTATAGAGAGAGGGGGCAACACCAGAGATTATAAAGAGAGGGGGCAACACCAGGGATCATAGAGAGAGGGGGCAACACCAGGGACTATAGAGAGAGGGGGCAACACCAGGGACTAAAGAGAGGGGGGCAACACCAGAGATGATAGAGAGAGGGGGCAACACCAGAGATGATAGAGAGAGGGGGCAACACCAGGGATTATAGAGAGGGGGCAACACCAGGGATTATAGAGAGTGGGGGCAACACCAGAGATTACATAGAGAGAGGGGGCAACACGAGGGATTATAGAGAGAGGGGGCAACACCAGAGATTATAGAGAGAGGGGGCAACACCAGGCATTATAGAGAGGGGGCAACACCAGGGATTATAGAGAGAGGGGGCAACACCAGAGATTAAAGAGAGAGGGTGCAACATCAGGCATTATAGAGAGAGGGGGCGACACCAGGGATCATAGAGAGAGGGGGCAACACCAGGGATCATAGAGAGAGGGGGCAACACCAGGGATCATAGAGAGAGGGGGCAACATCAGGGATTATAGAGAGAGGGGGCAACACCAGGGATCATAGAGAGAGGGATCAACACCAGGAATCATAGAGAGAGGGGGCAACATCAGGGATTTGTAGAGAGAGGGGGCAACACCAGGGATCATAGAGAGAGATGGCAACACCAGGGATTATAGAGAGAGTGGACAACACCAGGGATCATAGAGAGGGGGCAACACCAGGGATCATAGAGAGAGGGGGCAACACCATGGATTCTAGAGAGAGGGGGCAACACCAGAGATTATAGAGAGAGGGGGCAACACCAGGGATTATAGAGAGAGGGGGCAACACCAGAGATTATAGAGAGAGGAGGCAACACCAGGGATCATAGAGAGAGGGGGCAACACCAGGAATCATAGAGAGAAGGGGTAACACTAGGGATTATAGAGATAGGGGGCAACACCAGAGATTATAGAGAGAGGGGGCAACACCAGGCATTATAGAGAGGGGCAACACCAGAGATTATAGAGAGAGGGTGCAACACCAGGCATTATAGAAAGAGGGGGCGACACCAGGGATCATAGAGAGAGGGGGCAACACCAGGGATCATAGAGAGAGGGGGCAACACCAGGGATCATAGAGAGAGGGGGCAACACCAGGGATTATAGAGAGAGGGGGCAACACCAGGGATTATAGAGAGAGGGCAACACCAGGGATTATAGAGAGAGGGGGCAAAACCAGAGATTACATAGAGAGAGGGGGCAACACCAGGTATTATAGAGAGAGGGGGCAACACCAGAGATTATAGAGAGAGGGGGCAACACCAGGCATTATAGAGAGGGGGCAACACCAGAGATTATAGAGAGAGGGTGCAACACCAGGCATTATAGAGAGAGGGGGCGACACCAGAGATTATAGAGAGGGGGCAATACCAGGGATTATAGAGAGGGGGCAACACCAGGGATTATAGAGAGAGGGGGCAACACCAGAGATTATAGAGAGGGGGCAACACCAGGGATCCTAGAGAGAGGGGGCAACACCAGGGATCATAGAGAGAGGGGGCAACACCAGAGATTATAGAGAGGGGGCAACACCAGGGATTATAGAGAGGGGGCAACACCAGAGATTATAGAGAGAGGGGGCAACACCAGGGATTATAGAGAGATTGGGCAACACCAGGGATTATAGAGAAAGGGGCAACATGAGGGATCATAGAGAGAGGGGGCAACACCAGAGATTATAGAGAGGGGGCAACACCAGGGATTATAAAGAGGGGGCAACACCGGAGATTATAAAGAGGGGGGGCAACACCAGGGATTATAGAGAGGGGGCAGCACCAGGGATTATAGAGAAAGGGGCAACACCAGGGATCATAGAGAGAGGGGGCAACACCAGAGATTATAGAGAGGGGGCAACACCAGGGATTATAGAGAGGGGGCAACACCAGAGATTATAGAGAGAGGGGGAAACACCAGGGATCATAGAGAGAGGAGGCAACACCAGGGATCATAGAGAGAGGGGGCAACACCAGGGATCATAGAGGGAGGGGGCAATATCAGAGATTATTGAGGGAGGGGGCAACACCAGGGATTATAGAGAGTGGGCAACACCAGAGATTATAGAGAGAGGGGGCAACACCAGGGATCATAGAGAGAGGAGGCAACACCAGGGATCATAGAGAGAGGGCAACACCAGGGATTATAGAGAGAGGGGGCAACACCAGGGATCAAAGAGAGAGGGGGCAACACCAGGGATCATAGAGAGAGGAGGCAACACCAGGGATCATAGAGAGAGGGGGCAACACCAGGGATTATAGAGAGAGGGGGAAACACCAGGGATCATAGAGAGGGGGCAACACCAGAGATTATAGAGAGGGGGTAACACCAGGGATTATAGAGAGGGGGCAACACCAGGGATCATAGAGAGGGGGCAACAGAGATTATAGAGAGGGGGCAACACCAGGGATTATAGAGAGGGGGCAACACCAGAGATTATAGAGAGGGGGCAACACCAGAGATTATAGAGGGGGTCAACACCAGGGATTATAGAGAGGGGTTAACACCAGGGATTATATAGAGGGGGCAACACCAGAGATTATAGAGAGGGGGCAACACCAGAGATTATAGAGAGGGGGCAACACCAGGGATTATAGAGAGGGGGCAACACCAGGGATTATAGAGAGGGGGCAACATCATGGATTATAGAGAGGGGGCAACACCAGGGATCATAGAGAGAGGAGAGGGGGCAACACCAGGGATCATAGAGAGATGGGGCAACACCAGTGATCATAGAGAGAGGAGGCAACACCAGGGATCATAGAGAGAGGGAGCAACACCAGGGATCATAGAGAGAGGGGGCAACACCAGGGACTATAGAGAGAGGGGGCAACACCACGGACTAAAGAGAGGGGGGCAACACCAGAGATGATAGAGAGAGGGGGCAACACCAGTATTGATAGAGAGAGGGGGCAACACCAGGGATTATAGAGAGGGGGCAACACCAGGGATTATAGAGAGTGGGGGCAACACCAGAGATTACATAGAGAGAGGGGGCAACACGAGGGATTATAGAGAGAGGGGGCAACACCAGAGATTATAGAGAGAGGGGGCAACACCAGGCATTATAGAGAGGGGGCAACACCAGGGATTATAGAGAGAGGGGGCAACACCAGAGATTATAGAGAGAGGGTGCAACACCAGGGATCATAGAGAGAGGGGGCAACATCAGGGATTATAGAGAGAGGGGGCAACACCAGGGATCATAGAGAGAGGGGGCAACACCAGGGATCATAGAGAGAGGGGGCAACATCAGGGATTTGTAGAGAGAGGGGGCAACACCAGGGATTATAGAGAGAGGGGGCAACACCAGGGATCATAGAGAGGGGGCAACACCAGGGATCATAGAGAGAGGGGGCAACACCATGGATTCTAGAGAGAGGGGGCAACACCAGAGATTATAGAGAGAGGGGGCAACACCAGGGATTATAGAGAGAGGGGGCAACACCAGAGATTATAGAGAGAGGAGGCAACACCAGGGATCATAGAGAGAGGGGGCAACACCAGGAATCATAGAGAGAGGGGGGCAACACCAGAGATTATAGGGAGATGGAGCTACACCAGGGATCATAGAGAGAGGGGGGCAACACCAGAGATTATAGGGAGAGGGGGCAACACCAGAGATTATAGAGAGAGGGGGCAACACCAGGGATCATAGAGAGAAGGGGTAACACTAGGGATTATAGAGAGAGGGGGCAACACCAGAGATTATAGAGAGAGGGGGCAACACCAGAGATTATAGAGAGAGGGTGCAACACCAGGCATTATAGAAAGAGGGGGCGACACCAGGGATCATAGAGAGAGGGGGGCAACATCAGGGATTATAGAGAGAGGGGCAACACCAGGGATTATAGAGAGAGGGGGCAACACCAGAGATTATATAGAGAGAGGGGGCAACACCAGGGATTATAGAGAGAGGGGGCAACACCAGAGATTATAGAGAGAGGGGGTAACACCAGGCATTATAGAGAGGGGGCAACACCAGAGATTATAGAGAGAGGAGGCAACACCAGGCATTATAGAGAGAGGGGGCAACACCAGGGATCATAGAGAGAGGAGGCAACACCAGGGATGATAGAGGGAGGGGGCAATATCAGAGATTATAAAGGGAGGGGGCAACACCAGGAATTATAGAGAGAGAGGGCAACACCAGAGATCATAGAGGGGGCAACACCACAGATTATAGAGAGGGGGTAACACCAGGGATTATAGAGACGGGGCAACACCAGGGATCATAGAGAGAGGGGGAAACACCAGAGATTATAGAGAGGGGGCAACACCAGGGATTATAGAGAGAGGAGGCAACACCAGGGATTATAGAGAGAGGGGGCAACACCAGGGACTATAGAGAGAGGGGGCAACACCAGAGATTATAAAGAGAGGGGGCAACACCAGGGATCATAGAGAGAGGGGGCAACACCAGGGACTATAGAGAGAGGGGCAACACCAGGGACTAAAGAGAGGGGGGCAACACCAGAGATGATAGAGAGAGGGGGCAACACCAGAGATGATAGAGAGAGGGGGCAACACCAGGGATTATAGAGAGGGGGCAACACCAGGGATTATAGAGAGTGGGGGCAACACCAGAGATTACATAGAGAGAGGGGGCAACACGAGGGATTATAGAGAGAGGGGGCAACACCAGAGATTATAGAGAGAGGGGGCAACACCAGGCATTATAGAGAGGGGGCAACACCAGGGATTATAGAGAGAGGGGGCAACACCAGAGATTAAAGAGAGAGGGTGCAACATCAGGCATTATAGAGAGAGGGGGCGACACCAGGGATCATAGAGAGAGGGGGCAACACCAGGGATCATAGAGAGAGGGGGCAACACCAGGGATCATAGAGAGAGGGGGCAACATCAGGGATTATAGAGAGAGGGGGCAACACCAGGGATCATAGAGAGAGGGATCAACACCAGGAATCATAGAGAGAGGGGGCAACATCAGGGATTTGTAGAGAGAGGGGGCAACACCAAGGATCATAGAGAGAGATGGCAACACCAGGGATTATAGAGAGAGTGGGCAACACCAGGGATCATAGAGAGGGGGCAACACCAGGGATCATAGAGAGAGGGGGCAACACCATGGATTCTAGAGAGAGGGGGCAACACCAGAGATTATAGAGAGAGGGGGCAACACCAGGGATTATAGAGAGAGGGGGCAACACCTGAGATTATAGAGAGAGGAGGCAACACCAGGGATCATAGAGAGAGGGGGCAACACCAGGAATCATAGAGAGAAGGGGTAACACTAGGGATTATAGAGAGAGGGGGCAACACCAGAGATTATAGAGAGAGGGGGCAACACCAGGCATTATAGAGAGGGGCAACACCAGAGATTATAGAGAGAGGGTGCAACACCAGGCATTATAGAAAGAGGGGGCGACACCAGGGATCATAGAGAGAGGGGGCAACACCAGGGATCATAGAGAGAGGGGGCAACACCAGGGATCATAGAGAGAGGGGGCAACACCAGGGATTATAGAGAGAGGGGGCAACACCAGGGATTATAGAGAGAGGGCAACACCAGGGATTATAGAGAGAGGGGGCAAAACCAGAGATTACATAGAGAGAGGGGGCAACACCAGGTATTATAGAGAGAGGGGGCAACACCAGAGATTATAGAGAGAGGGGGCAACACCAGGCATTATAGAGAGGGGGCAACACCAGAGATTATAGAGAGAGGGTGCAACACCAGGCATTATAGAGAGAGGGGGCGACACCAGAGATTATAGAGAGGGGGCAATACCAGGGATTATAGAGAGGGGGCAACACCAGGGATTATAGAGAGAGGGGGCAACACCAGAGATTATAGAGAGGGGGCAACACCAGGGATCCTAGAGAGAGGGGGCAACACAAGGGATCATAGAGAGAGGGGGCAACACCAGAGATTATAGAGAGGGGGCAACACCAGGGATTATAGAGAGGGGGCAACACCAGAGACTATAGAGAGAGGGGGCAACACCAGGGATTATAGAGAGATTGGGCAACACCAGGGATTATAGAGAAAGGGGCAACATGAGGGATCATAGAGAGAGGGGGCAACACCAGAGATTATAGAGAGAGGGCAACACCAGGGATTATAAAGAGGGGGCAACACCGGAGATTATAAAGAGGGGGGGCAACACCAGGGATTATAGAGAGGGGGCAGCACCAGGGATTATAGAGAAAGGGGCAACACCAGGGATCATAGAGAGAGGGGGCAACACCAGAGATTATAGAGAGGGGGCAACACCAGGGATTATAGAGAGGGGGCAACACCAGAGATTATAGAGAGAGGGGGAAACACCAGGGATCATAGAGAGAGGAGGCAACACCAGGGATCATAGAGAGAGGGGGCAACACCAGGGATCATAGAGGGAGGGGGCAATATCAGAGATTATTGAGGGAGGGGGCAACACCAGGGATTATAGAGAGAGAGGGCAACACCAGAGATCATAGAGAGAGGGGGCAACACCAGAGATTATAGAGAGAGGGGGCAACACCAGGGATTATAGAGAGGGGGCAACACCAGGGATTATAGAGAGTGGGCAACACCAGAGATTATAGAGAGAGGGGGCAACACCAGGGATCATAGAGAGAGGAGGCAACACCAGGGATCATAGAGAGAGGGCAACACCAGGGATTATAGAGAGAGGGGGCAACACCAGGGATCAAAGAGAGAGGGGGCAACACCAGGGATCATAGAGAGAGGAGGCAACACCAGGGATCATAGAGAGAGGGGGCAACACCAGGGATTATAGAGAGAGGGGGAAACACCAGGGATCATAGAGAGGGGGCAACACCAGAGATTATAGAGAGGGGGTAACACCAGGGATTATAGAGAGGGGGCAACACCAGGGATCATAGAGAGGGGGCAACAGAGATTATAGAGAGGGGGCAACACCAGGGATTATAGAGAGGGGGCAACACCAGAGATTATAGAGAGGGGGCAACACCAGAGATTATAGAGGGGGTCAACACCAGGGATTATAGAGAGGGGTTAACACCAGGGATTATATAGAGGGGGCAACACCAGAGATTATAGAGAGGGGGCAACACCAGAGATTATAGAGAGGGGGCAACACCAGGGATTATAGAGAGGGGGCAACACCAGGGATTATAGAGAGGGGGCAACATCATGGATTATAGAGAGGGGGCAACACCAGGGATCATAGAGAGAGGAGAGGGGGCAACACCAGGGATCATAGAGAGATGGGGCAACACCAGTGATCATAGAGAGAGGAGGCAACACCAGGGATCATAGAGAGAGGGAGCAACACCAGGGATCATAGAGAGAGGGGGCAACACCAGGGACTATAGAGAGAGGGGGCAACACCACGGACTAAAGAGAGGGGGGCAACACCAGAGATGATAGAGAGAGGGGGCAACACCAGTATTGATAGAGAGAGGGGGCAACACCAGGGATTATAGAGAGGGGGCAACACCAGGGATTATAGAGAGTGGGGGCAACACCAGAGATTACATAGAGAGAGGGGGCAACACGAGGGATTATAGAGAGAGGGGGCAACACCAGAGATTATAGAGAGAGGGGGCAACACCAGGCATTATAGAGAGGGGGCAACACCAGGGATTATAGAGAGAGGGGGCAACACCAGAGATTATAGAGAGAGGGTGCAACACCAGGGATCATAGAGAGAGGGGGCAACATCAGGGATTATAGAGAGAGGGGGCAACACCAGGGATCATAGAGAGAGGGGGCAACACCAGGGATCATAGAGAGAGGGGGCAACATCAGGGATTTGTAGAGAGAGGGGGCAACACCAGGGATTATAGAGAGAGGGGGCAACACCAGGGATCATAGAGAGGGGGCAACACCAGGGATCATAGAGAGAGGGGGCAACACCATGGATTCTAGAGAGAGGGGGCAACACCAGAGATTATAGAGAGAGGGGGCAACACCAGGGATTATAGAGAGAGGGGGCAACACCAGGAATCATAGAGAGAGGGGGGCAACACCAGAGATTATAGGGAGATGGAGCTACACCAGGGATCATAGAGAGAGGGGGGCAACACCAGAGATTATAGGGAGAGGGGGCAACACCAGAGATTATAGAGAGAGGGGGCAACACCAGGGATCATAGAGAGAAGGGGTAACACTAGGGATTATAGAGAGAGGGGGCAACACCAGAGATTATAGAGAGAGGGGGCAACACCAGAGATTATAGAGAGAGGGTGCAACACCAGGCATTATAGAAAGAGGGGGCGACACCAGGGATCATAGAGAGAGGGGGGCAACATCAGGGATTATAGAGAGAGGGGCAACACCAGGGATTATAGAGAGAGGGGGCAACACCAGAGATTATATAGAGAGAGGGGGCAACACCAGGGATTATAGAGAGAGGGGGCAACACCAGAGATTATAGAGAGAGGGGGTAACACCAGGCATTATAGAGAGGGGGCAACACCAGAGATTATAGAGAGAGGAGGCAACACCAGGCATTATAGAGAGAGGGGGCAACACCAGGGATCATAGAGAGAGGAGGCAACACCAGGGATGATAGAGGGAGGGGGCAATATCAGAGATTATAAAGGGAGGGGGCAACACCAGGAATTATAGAGAGAGAGGGCAACACCAGAGATCATAGAGGGGGCAACACCACAGATTATAGAGAGGGGGTAACACCAGGGATTATAGAGACGGGGCAACACCAGGGATCATAGAGAGAGGGGGAAACACCAGAGATTATAGAGAGGGGGCAACACCAGGGATTATAGAGAGAGGAGGCAACACCAGGGATTATAGAGAGAGGGGGCAACACCAGGGACTATAGAGAGAGGGGGCAACACCAGAGATTATAAAGAGAGGGGGCAACACCAGGGATCATAGAGAGAGGGGGCAACACCAGGGACTATAGAGAGAGGGGCAACACCAGGGACTAAAGAGAGGGGGGCAACACCAGAGATGATAGAGAGAGGGGGCAACACCAGAGATGATAGAGAGAGGGGGCAACACCAGGGATTATAGAGAGGGGGCAACACCAGGGATTATAGAGAGTGGGGGCAACACCAGAGATTACATAGAGAGAGGGGGCAACACGAGGGATTATAGAGAGAGGGGGCAACACCAGAGATTATAGAGAGAGGGGGCAACACCAGGCATTATAGAGAGGGGGCAACACCAGGGATTATAGAGAGAGGGGGCAACACCAGAGATTAAAGAGAGAGGGTGCAACATCAGGCATTATAGAGAGAGGGGGCGACACCAGGGATCATAGAGAGAGGGGGCAACACCAGGGATCATAGAGAGAGGGGGCAACACCAGGGATCATAGAGAGAGGGGGCAACATCAGGGATTATAGAGAGAGGGGGCAACACCAGGGATCATAGAGAGAGGGATCAACACCAGGAATCATAGAGAGAGGGGGCAACATCAGGGATTTGTAGAGAGAGGGGGCAACACCAAGGATCATAGAGAGAGATGGCAACACCAGGGATTATAGAGAGAGTGGACAACACCAGGGATCATAGAGAGGGGGCAACACCAGGGATCATAGAGAGAGGGGGCAACACCATGGATTCTAGAGAGAGGGGGCAACACCAGAGATTATAGAGAGAGGGGGCAACACCAGGGATTATAGAGAGAGGGGGCAACACCTGAGATTATAGAGAGAGGAGGCAACACCAGGGATCATAGAGAGAGGGGGCAACACCAGGAATCATAGAGAGAAGGGGTAACACTAGGGATTATAGAGAGAGGGGGCAACACCAGAGATTATAGAGAGAGGGGGCAACACCAGGCATTATAGAGAGGGGCAACACCAGAGATTATAGAGAGAGGGTGCAACACCAGGCATTATAGAAAGAGGGGGCGACACCAGGGATCATAGAGAGAGGGGGCAACACCAGGGATCATAGAGAGAGGGGGCAACACCAGGGATCATAGAGAGAGGGGGCAACACCAGGGATTATAGAGAGAGGGGGCAACACCAGGGATTATAGAGAGAGAGCAACACCAGGGATTATAGAGAGAGGGGGCAAAACCAGAGATTACATAGAGAGAGGGGGCAACACCAGGTATTATAGAGAGAGGGGGCAACACCAGAGATTATAGAGAGAGGGGGCAACACCAGGCATTATAGAGAGGGGGCAACACCAGAGATTATAGAGAGAGGGTGCAACACCAGGCATTATAGAGAGAGGGGGCGACACCAGAGATTATAGAGAGGGGGCAATACCAGGGATTATAGAGAGGGGGCAACACCAGGGATTATAGAGAGAGGGGGCAACACCAGAGATTATAGAGAGGGGGCAACACCAGGGATCCTAGAGAGAGGGGGCAACACAAGGGATCATAGAGAGAGGGGGCAACACCAGAGATTATAGAGAGGGGGCAACACCAGGGATTATAGAGAGGGGGCAACACCAGAGACTATAGAGAGAGGGGGCAACACCAGGGATTATAGAGAGATTGGGCAACACCAGGGATTATAGAGAAAGGGGCAACATGAGGGATCATAGAGAGAGGGGGCAACACCAGAGATTATAGAGAGAGGGCAACACCAGGGATTATAAAGAGGGGGCAACACCGGAGATTATAAAGAGGGGGGGCAACACCAGGGATTATAGAGAGGGGGCAGCACCAGGGATTATAGAGAAAGGGGCAACACCAGGGATCATAGAGAGAGGGGGCAACACCAGAGATTATAGAGAGGGGGCAACACCAGGGATTATAGAGAGGGGGCAACACCAGAGATTATAGAGAGAGGGGGAAACACCAGGGATCATAGAGAGAGGAGGCAACACCAGGGATCATAGAGAGAGGGGGCAACACCAGGGATCATAGAGGGAGGGGGCAATATCAGAGATTATTGAGGGAGGGGGCAACACCAGGGATTATAGAGAGAGAGGGCAACACCAGAGATCATAGAGAGAGGGGGCAACACCAGAGATTATAGAAAGAGGGGGCAACACCAGGGATTATAGAGAGGGGGCAACACCAGGGATTATAGAGAGTGGGCAACACCAGAGATTATAGAGAGAGGGGGCAACACCAGGGATCATAGAGAGAGGAGGCAACACCAGGGATCATAGAGAGAGGGCAACACCAGGGATTATAGAGAGAGGGGGCAACACCAGGGATCAAAGAGAGAGGGGGCAACACCAGGGATCATAGAGAGAGGAGGCAACACCAGGGATCATAGAGAGAGGGGGCAACACCACGGATTATAGAGAGTGGGGGAAACACCAGGGATCATAGAGAGGGGGCAACACCAGAGATTATAGAGAGGGGGTAACACCAGGGATTATAGAGAGGGGGCAACACCAGGGATCATAGAGAGGGGGCAACAGAGATTATAGAGAGGGGGCAACACCAGGGATTATAGAGAGGGGGCAACACCAGAGATTATAGAGAGGGGGCAACACCAGAGATTATAGAGGGGGTCAACACCAGGGATTATAGAGAGGGGTTAACACCAGGGATTATATAGAGGGGGCAACACCAGAGATTATAGAGAGGGGGCAACACCAGAGATTATAGAGAGGGGGCAACACCAGGGATTATAGAGAGGGGGCAACACCAGGGATTATAGAGAGGGGGCAACATCATGGATTATAGAGAGGGGGCAACACCAGGGATCATAGAGAGAGGAGAGGGGGCAACACCAGGGATAATAGAGAGAGGGGGCAACACCAGTGCTCATAGAGAGAGGAGGCAACACCAGGGATCATAGAGAGAGGGAGCAACACCAGGGATCATAGAGAGAGGGGGCAACACCAGGGACTATAGAGAGAGGGGGCAACACCACGGACTAAAGAGAGGGGGGCAACACCAGAGATGATAGAGAGAGGGGGCAACACCAGTATTGATAGAGAGAGGGTGCAACACCAGGGATTATAGAGAGGGGGCAACACCAGGGATTATAGAGAGTGGGGGCAACACCAGAGATTACATAGAGAGAGGGGGCAACACGAGGGATTATAGAGAGAGGGGGCAACACCAGAGATTATAGAGAGAGGGGGCAACACCAGGCATTATAGAGAGGGGGCAACACCAGGGATTATAGAGAGAGGGGGCAACACCAGAGATTATAGAGAGAGGGTGCAACACCAGGGATCATAGAGAGAGGGGGCAACATCAGGGATTATAGAGAGAGGGGGCAACACCAGGGATCATAGAGAGAGGGGGCAACACCAGGGATCATAGAGAGAGGGGGCAACATCAGGGATTTGTAGAGAGAGGGGGCAACACCAGGGATTATAGAGAGAGGGGGCAACACCAGGGATCATAGAGAGGGGGCAACACCAGGGATCATAGAGAGAGGGGGCAACACCATGGATTCTAGAGAGAGGGGGCAACACCAGAGATTATAGAGAGAGGGGGCAACACCAGGGATTATAGAGAGAGGGGGCAACACCAGAGATTATAGAGAGAGGAGGCAACACCAGGGATCATAGAGAGAGGGGGCAACACCAGGAATCATAGAGAGAGGGGGGCAACACCAGAGATTATAGGGAGATGGAGCTACACCAGGGATCATAGAGAGAGGGGGGCAACACCAGAGATTATAGGGAGAGGGGGCAACACCAGAGATTATAGAGAGAGGGGGCAACACCAGGGATCATAGAGAGAAGGGGTAACACTAGGGATTATAGAGAGAGGGGGCAACACCAGAGATTATAGAGAGAGGGGGCAACACCAGGCATTATAGAGAGGGGGCAACACCAGGGTTTATAGAGAGAGGGGGCAACACCAGAAATTATAGAGAGAGGGTGCAACACCAGGCATTATAGAAAGAGGGGGCGACACCAGGGATCATAGAGAGAGGGGGCAACACCTGGGATCATAGAGAGAGGGGGCAACACCAGGGATCATAGAGAGAGGGGGGCAACATCAGGGATTATAGAGAGAGGGGGCAACACCAGGGATTATAGAGAGGGGGCAACACCAGGGATTATAGAGAGAGGGGGCAACACCAGACATTACATAGAGAGAGGGGGCAACACCAGGGATCATAGAGAGAGGGGACAACACCAGAGATTATAGAGAGAGGGGGAGCAACACCAGGGATTATAGAGAGAGGGGGCAACACCAGGGATTATAGAGAGAAGGGGCAACACCAGGGATCATAGAGAGAGGGGGCAACACCAGGGATTATAGAGAGAGGTGGCAACACCAGGGATTATAGAGAGAGGAGGCAACACCAGAGATCATAGAGAGAGGGGGCAACACCAGAGATCATAGAGAGAGGGGGCAACACCAGGGATCATAGAGAGAAGGGGCAACACCAGGAATTATAGAGAGAGGGGCAACACCAGAGATTATAGAGAGAGGGGGCAACACCAGAGATTATAGAGAGAGGGGGCAACACCAGAGATTATAGAGAGGGGGTAACACCAGGCATTATAGAGAGAGGGGGCAACACCAGGGATCATAGAGAGAGGGCAACACCAGGGATCAAAGAGAGAGGAGGCAACACCAGAGATTATGGAGAGAGGGGGCAACACCAGGGATTATAGAGAGAGGGGGCAGCACCAGGGATTATAGAGAGAGGGGGCAACACCAGGGATTATAGAGAGAGGGGGCAACACCAGAGATCATAGAGAGAGGGGGGCAACACCAGAGATCATAGAGAGAGGGGGCAACACCAGGGATCATAGAGAGAGGGTGCAACATCAGGGATTATAGAGAGAGGGGGCAACACCAGGGATCATAGAGAGAGGGGGAAACACCAGGGATCATAGAGAGAGGGGGCAACATCAGGGATTATAGAGAGAGGGGGCAATGCCAGGGATCATAGAGAGAGGGGGCAACGCCAGGGATCATAGAGAGGGGGCAACACCAGGGATCATAGAGAGAGGGGGCAACACCAGAGATTATGGAGAGGGGGCAACACCATGGATTCTAGAGAGAGGGGGCAACACCAGAGATTATAGAGAGAGGGGGCAACACCAGGGATTATAGAGAGAGGGGGCAACACCAGAGATTATAGAGAGAGGAGGCAACACCAGGGATCATAGAGAGAGGGGGCAACACCAGAAATCATAGAGAGAGGGGGCAACACCAGAGATTATAGGGAGAGGGGGCAACACCAGGGATCATAGAGAGAGGGGGCAACACCAGAGATTATAGAGAGAGGGGGCAACACCAGGGATTATAGAGAGAGGGGGCAACACCAGGGATTATAGAGAGAGGGGGCAACACCAGAGATCATATAGAGGGGGAAACACCAGGGATTATAGAGAGGGGGCAACACCAGAGATCATAGAGAGGGGGCAACACCAGGGATTATAGAGAGAGGGGGCAACACCAGAGATCATAGAGAGGGGGCTACACCAGGGATTATAGAGAGAGGGGGCAACACCAGGGATCATAGAGAGAAGGGGCAACACCAGGAATTATAGAGAGAGGGGCAACACCAGAGATTATAGAGAGAGGGGGCAACACCAGAGATTATAGAGAGAGGGGGCAACACCAGAGATTATAGAGAGGGGGTAACACCAGGCATTATAGAGAGAGGGGGCAACACCAGGGATCATAGAGAGAGGGCAACACCAGGGATCAAAGAGAGAAGAGGCAACACCAGAGATTATGGAGAGAGGGGGCAACACCAGGGATTATAGAGAGAGGGGGCAGCACCAGGGATTATAGAGAGAGGGGGCAACACCAGGGATTATAGTGAGAGGGGGCAACACCAGAGATCATAGAGAGAGGGGGGCAACACCAGAGATCATAGAGAGAGGGGGCAACACCAGGGATTTTAGAGAGAGGGGGCAACACCAGGGATCATAGAGAGAGGGGGGCAACACCAGAGATTATAGAGAGAGGGGGCAACACCAGGGATTATGGGGTGAGGGGACAACACCAGAGATTATAGAGAGAGGGTGCAACACCAGAGATTATAGAGAGAGGGGGCAACACCAGAGATTATAGAGAGAGGGGGCAACACCAGGGATTATAGAGAGAGGGGGCAACACCAGGGATCATAGAGATAAGGGGCAACACCAGGGATTATAGAGAAAGGGGGCAACACCAGAGATTAGAGAGAGAGGGGGCAACACCAGAGATTATAGAGAGAGGGCAACACCAGGCATTATAGAGAGAGGGGGGCAACACCAGGTTTTATAGAGAGGGGGCAACACCAGGGATCATAGAGAGAAGGCAACACCAGAAATCAAAGAGAGAGGAGGCAACACCAGAGATTATAGAGAGAGGGGGCAACACCAGGGATTATAGAGAGAGGGGGCAACACCAGGGATTATAGAGAGAGGGGGCAACACCAGGGATTATAGAGGGAGGGGGCAACACCAGAGATCATATAGAGGGGGCAACACCAGGGATTATAGAGAGGGGGAAACACCAGAGATCATAGAGAGGGGGCAACACCAGGGATTATAGAGAGAGGGGGCAACACCAGAGATCATAGAGAGGGGGCAACACCAGGGATTATAGAGAGAGGGGGCAACACCAGGGATCATAGAGAGAGGGGGAAACACCAGGGATTATAGAGAGAGGGGGCAACCACCAGAGATCATAGAGAGAGGGGGGCAACACCAGAGATCATAGAGAGAGGGGGCAACACCAGGGATTATAGAGAGAGGGGGCAACACCAGGGATCATAGAGAGAGGGGAGCAACACCAGAGATTATAGAGAGAGGGGGCAACACCAGGGATTATAGGGAGAGGGGACAACACCAGAGATTATAGAGAGAGGGGGCAACACCAGAGATTATAGAGAGAGGGGGCAACACCAGGGATTATAGAGAGAGGGGGCAACACCAGGAATTATAGAGAGAGGGGGCAACACCAGGGATTATAGAGAGAGGGGGCAACACCAGAGATCATAGAGAGAGGGGGGGCAACACCAGATATCATAGAGAGAGGGTGCAACACCAGGCATTATAGAGAGAGGGGGCGACACCAGGGATCATAGAGAGAGGGGGCAACACCAGGGATCATAGAGAGAGGGGGCAACATCAGGGATTATAGAGAGAGGGGGCAACACCAGTGATCATAGAGAGAGGGATCAACACCAGACATTACATAGAGAGAGGGGGCAACACCAGGGATTATAGAGAGAGGGGACAACACCAGAGATTATATAGAGAGGGGGCAACACCAGGGATTATAGAGAGAGGGGGCAACACCAGGGATTATAGAGAGAGGGGGCAACACCAGGGATCATAGAGAGAGGGGGCAACACCAGGGATTATAGAGAGAGGTGGCAACACCAGGGATTATAGAGAGAGGAGGCAACACCAGAGATCATAGAGAGAGGGGGCAACACCAGAGATCATAGAGAGAGGGGGCAACACCAGGGATTATAGAGAGAGGGGGCAACACCAGACATTACATAGAGAGAGGGGGCAACACCAGGGATCATAGAGAGAGGGGACAGCACCAGAGATTATAGAGAGAGGGGGCAACACCAGGGATTATAGAGAGAGGGGGAAACACCAGGGATTATAGAGAGAGGGGGCAACACCAGGGATCATAGAGAGAGGGGGCAACACCAGGGATTATAAAGAGAGGTGGCAACACCAGGGATTATAGAGAGAGGAGGCAACACCAGAGATCATAGAGAGAGGGGGCAACACCAGAGATCATAGAGAGAGGGGGCAACACCAGGGATCATAGAGAGAAGGGGCAACACCAGGAATTATAGAGAGAGGGGCAACACCAGAGATTATAGAGAGAGGGGGCAACACCAGAGTTTATAGAGAGAGGGGGCAACACCAGAGATTATAGAGAGGGGGTAACACCAGGCATTATAGAGAGAGGGGGGCAACACCAGGGATCATAGAGAGAGGGCAACACCAGGGATCAAAGAGAGAGGAGGCAACACCAGAGATTATGGAGAGAGGGGGCAACACCAGGGATTATAGAGAGAGGGGGCAGCACCAGGGATTATAGAGAGAGGGGGCAACACCAGGGATTATAGAGAGAGGGGGCAACACCAGAGATCATAGAGAGAGGGGGGCAACACCAGAGATCATAGAGAGAGGGGGCAACACCAGGGATCATAGAGAGAGGGTGCAACATCAGGGATTATAGAGAGAGGGGGCAACACCAGGGATCATAGAGAGAGGGGGCAACACCAGGGATCATAGAGAGAGGGGGCAACATCAGGGATTATAGAGAGAGGGGGCAATGCCAGGGATCATAGAGAGAGGGGGCAACGCCAGGGATCATAGAGAGGGGGCAACACCAGGGATCATAGAGAGAGGGGGCAACACCAGAGATTATGGAGAGGGGGCAACACCATGGATTCTAGAGAGAGGGGGCAACACCAGAGATTATAGAGAGAGGGGGCAACACCAGGGATTATAGAGAGAGGGGGCAACACCAGAGATTATAGAGAGAGGAGGCAACACCAGGGATCATAGAGAGAGGGGGCAACACCAGAAATCATAGAGAGAGGGGGCAACACCAGAGATTATAGGGAGAGGGGGCAACACCAGGGATCATAGAGAGAGGGGGCAACACCAGAGATTATAGAGAGAGGGGGCAACACCAGGGATTATAGAGAGAGGGGGCAACACCAGGGATTATAGAGAGAGGGGGCAACACCAGAGATCATATAGAGGGGGCAACACCAGGGATTATAGAGAGGGGGCAACACCAGAGATCATAGAGAGGGGGCAACACCAGGGATTATAGAGAGAGGGGGCAACACCAGAGATCATAGAGAGGGGGCTACACCAGGGATTATAGAGAGAGGGGGCAACACCAGGGATCATAGAGAGAAGGGGCAACACCAGGAATTATAGAGAGAGGGGCAACACCAGAGATTATAGAGAGAGGGGGCAACACCAGAGATTATAGAGAGAGGGGGCAACACCAGAGATTATAGAGAGGGGGTAACACCAGGCATTATAGAGAGAGGGGGCAACACCAGGGATCATAGAGAGAGGGCAACACCAGGGATCAAAGAGAGAAGAGGCAACACCAGAGATTATGGAGATAGGGGGCAACACCAGGGATTATAGAGAGAGGGGGCAGCACCAGGGATTATAGAAAGAGGGGGCAACACCAGGGATTATAGTGAGAGGGGGCAACACCAGAGATCATAGAGAGAGGGGGGCAACACCAGAGATCATAGAGAGAGGGGGCAACACCAGGGATTATAGAGAGAGGGGGCAACACCAGGGATCATAGAGAGAGGGGGGCAACACCAGAGATTATAGAGAGAGGGGGCAACACCAGGGATTATAGGGAGAGGGTACAACACCAGAGATTATAGAGAGAGTGGGCAACACCAGAGATTATAGAGAGAGGGGGCAACACCAGGGGATTATAGAGAGAGGGGGCAACACCAGGGATCATAGAGATAAGGGGCAACACCAGGGATTATAGAGAGAGGGGCAACACCAGAGATTAGAGAGAGAGGGGGCAACACCAGAGATTATAGAGAGAGGGCAACACCAGGCATTATAGAGAGAGGGGGGCAACACCAGGTTTTATAGAGAGGGGGCAACACCAGGGATCATAGAGAGAGGGCAACACCAGGGATCAAAGAGAGAGGAGGCAACACCAGAGATTATAGAGAGAGGGGGCAACACCAGGGATTATAGAGAGAGGGGGCAACACCAGGGATTATAGAGAGAGGGGGCAACACCAGGGATTATAGAGAGAGGGGGCAACACCAGAGATCATATAGATGGGGCAACACCAGGGATTATAGAGAGGGGGCAACACCAGAGATCATAGAGAGGGGGCAACACCAGGGATTATAGAGAGAGGGGGCAACACCAGAGATCATAGAGAGGGGGGCAACACCAGGGATTATAGAGAGAGGGGGGCAACACCAGGGATCATAGAGAGAGGGGGAAACACCAGGGATTATAGAGAGAGGGGGCAACACCAGAGATCATAGAGAGAGGGGGGCAACACCAGAGATCATAGAGAGAGGGGGCAACACCAGGGATTATAGAGAGAGGGGGCAACACCAGGGATCATAGAGAGAGGGGAGCAACACCAGAGATTATAGAGAGGGGGCAACACCAGGGATTATAGGGAGAGGGGACAACACCAGAGATTATAGAGAGAGGGGGCAACACCAGAGATTATAGAGAGAGGGGGTAACACCAGGGATTATAGAGAGAGGGGGCAACACCAGGAATTATAGAGAGAGGGGGCAACACCAGGGATTATAGAGAGAGGGGGCAACACCAGAGATCATAGAGAGAGGGGGGCAACACCAGATATCATAGAGAGAGGGTGCAACACCAGGCATTATAGAGAGAGGGGGCGACACCAGGGATCATAGAGAGAGGGGGCAACACCAGGGATCATAGAGAGAGGGGGCAACATCAGGGATTATAGAGAGAGGGGGCAACACCAGGGATCATAGAGAGAGGGATCAACACCAGGGATCATAGAGAGAGGGGGCAACATCAGGGATTTGTAGAGAGAGGGGGCAACACCAGGGATCATAGAGAGAGATGGCAACACCAGGGATTATAGAGAGAGGGGGCAACACCAGGGATCATAGAGAGGGGGCAACACCAGGGATCATAGAGAGAGGGGGCAACACCATGGATTCTAGAGAGAGGGGGCAACACCAGAGATTAGAGAGAGAGGGGGCAACACCAGGGATTATAGAGAGAGGGGGCAACACCAGAGATTATAGAGAGAGGAGGCAACACCAGGGATCATAGAGAGAGGGGGCAACACCAGGAATCATAGAGAGAAGGGGTAACACTAGGGATTATAGAGAGAGGGGGCAACACCAGGGATTATAGAGAGAGGGGGCAACACCAGAGATCATATAGAGGGGGCAACACCAGGAATTATAGAGAGGGGGCAACACCAGAGATCATAGAGAGGGGGCAACACCAGGGATTATAGAGAGAGGGGGCAACACCAGAGATCATAGAGAGGGGGCAACACCAGGGATTATAGAGAGAGGGGGCAACACCAGGGATCATAGAGAGAAGGGGCAACACCAGGAATTATAGAGAGAGGGGCAACACCAGAGATTATAGAGAGAGGGGGCAACACCAGAGATTATAGAGAGAGGGGGCAACACCAGAGATTATAGAGAGGGGGTAACACCAGGCATTATAGAGAGAGGGGGCAACAACAGGGATCATAGAGAGAGGGCAACACCAGGGATCAAAGAGAGAGGAGGCAACACCAGAGATTATGGAGAGAGGGGGCAACACCAGGGATTATAGAGAGAGGGGGCAGCACCAGGGATTATAGAGAGAGGGGGCAACACCAGGGATTATAGTGAGAGGGGGCAACACCAGAGATCATAGAGAGAGGGGGGCAACACCAGAGATCATAGAGAGAGGGGGCAACACCAGGGATTATAGAGAGAGGGGGCAACACCAGGGATCATAGAGAGAGGGGGGGCAACACCAGAGATTATAGAGAGAGGGGGCAACACCAGGGATTACAGGGAGAGGGGACAACACCAGAGATTATAGAGAGAGGGGGCAACACCAGAGATTATAGAGAGAGGGGGCAACACCAGAGATTATAGAGAGAGGGGGCAACACCAGGGATTATAGAGAGAGGGGGCAACACCAGGGATCATAGAGATAAGGGGCAACACCAGGGATTATAGAGAGAGGGGGCAACACCAGAGATTAGAGAGAGAGGGGGCAACACCAGAGATTATAGAGAGAGGGCAACACCAGGCATTATAGAGAGAGGGGGGCAACACCAGGTTTTATAGAGAGGGGGCAACACCAGGGATCATAGAGAGAGGGCAACACCAGGGATCAAAGAGAGAGGAGGCAACACAAGAGATTATAGAGAGAGGGGGCAACACCAGGGATTATAGAGAGAGGGGGCAACACCAGGGATTATAGAGAAAGGGGGCAACACCAGGGATTATAGAGAGAGGGGGCAACACCAGAGATCATATAGAGGGGGCAACACCAGGGATTATAGAGAGGGGGCAACACCAGAGATCATAGAGAGGGGGCAACACCAGGGATTATAGAGAGAGGGGGGCAACACCAGAGATCATAGAGAGGGGGCAACACCAGGGATTATAGAGAGAGGGGGCAACACCAGGGATCATAGAGAGAGGGGGAAACACCAGGGATTATAGAGAGAGGGGGCAACACCAGAGATCATAGAGAGGGGGCAACACCAGGGATTATACAGAGAGAGGGCAACACCAGATATCATAGAGAGAGGGGGCAACACCAGGGATTATAGAGAATGGGGGCAACACCAGAGATTATAGAGAGAGGGGGCAACACCAGAGATTATAGAGAGAGGGGGCAACACCAGAGATTATATAGAGAGGGGGCAACACCAGGGTTCATAGTGAGAGGGGGCAACACCAGGGATCATAGAGAGAAGTTGCAACACCAGGGATTATAGAGAGAGGGGACAACACCAGAGATCACAGAGAGAGGGGACAACACCAGGGATTATAGAGAGAGGGGGCAACACCAGGTATTATAGAGAGAGGGGGCAACACCAGAGATTATAGAGAGAGGAGGTAACACCAGGGATCATAGAGAGAGGGGGCAACACCAGAGATTATAGAGAGAGGGGACAACACCAGGGATTATAGAGAGAGGGGGCAACACCAGGGATTATAGAGAGAGGAGGAAACACCAGAGATCATAGAGAGAGGGGGCAACACCAGGGATTATAGAGAGAGGAGGCTACACCAGAGATCATAGAGAGAGGGGGCAACACCAGAGATCATAGAGGGGGCAACACCAGAGAATATAGGGAGAGGGGGCAACACCAGAGATCATAGAGAGAGGGGGCAACACCAGAGAATAGGGGGCAACACCAGGGATTATAGAGAGAGGGGGCAACACCAGGGATCATAGAGAGAGGAGGCAACACCAGGGATCATAGAGAGAGGGGGCAACACCAGAGATTATAGAGAGAGGGGGCAACACCAGAGATTATAGAGAGAGGGGGCAACACCAGGGATCATAGAGAGAGGGGCAACACCAGGGATTATAGAGAGAGGGGGGCAACACCAGAGATCATAGAGAGAGGGGACAACACCAGGCATTCTAGAGAGGGGGCAACACCAGATATTATAGAGAGAGGGGGCAACACCAGAGATTATAGAGAGAGGGGGCAACACCAGAGATCATAGAGAGAGGGGGCAACACCAGGGATCATAGAGAGAGGGGGCAACACCAGGGATTATAGAGAGAGGGGGCAACACCAGAGATTATAGAGAGAGGGGGCAACACCAGGGATCATAGAGAGAGGGGGCAACACCAGGGATCATAGAGAGAGGGGGCAACACCAGGGATCATAGAGAGAGGGGGCAACACCAGGGATCATAGAGAGAGGAGGCAACACCAGGGATCATAGAGAGAGGAGGCAACACCAGAGATTATAGAGAGAGGGGACAACTCCAGAGATCATAGAGAAAGGGGGCAACACAAGGGATCATAGAGAGAGGGGGCAACACCAGGGATCATAGAGAGAGGGGACAACACCAGAGATTATAGAGAGAGGGGGCAACACCAGGGATTATGGAGAGAGGGGGCAACACCAGGGATTATAGAGAGAGGGGGCAACACCAGAGATCATAGAGAGAGGGGGCAACACCAGGCATTATAGAGAGGGGGCAACACCAGAGATTATAAAGAGAGGGGGGCGACACCAGAGATTATATAGAGAGAGAGGGGGGCAACACCAGGGATCATAGAGAGAGGGGCCAACACCAGGGATTATAGAGAGAGGGGGCAACACCAGGAATTATAGAGAGAGGGGGCAACACCAGGGATCATAGAGAGAGGGGGCAACACCAGGGATCATAGAGAGAGGGGGCAACACCAGGGATCAGAGAGAGAGGGGGCACCACCATGGATCATAGAGAGAGGAGGCAACACCAGAGATTATAGAGAGAGGGGACAACATCAGAGATTATAGAGAGAGGGGGCAACACCAGAGATTATAGAGAGAGGGGGCAACACCAGGAATTATAGAGAGAGGGGGCAACACCAGTGATCCTAGAGAGAGGGGGCAACACCAGGGATCATAGAGAGAGGGGGCAACACCAGAGATTATAGAGAGGGGGCAATACCAGGGAATATAGAGAGGGGGCAACACCAGGGATCATAGAGAGAGGGGGCAACACCAGAGATTATAGAGAGGGGGCAACACCAGGGATCCTAGAGAGAGGGGGCAACACCAGGGATCATAGAGAGAAGGGGCAACACCAGAGATTATAGAGAGGGGCCAACACCAGGGATTATAGAGAGGGGGCAACACCAGAGATTATAGAGAGAGGGGGCAACACCAGGGATTATAGAGAGAAGGGGCAACACCAGGGATTATAGAGAAAGGGGCAACACCAGGGATTATAGAGAGAGGGGGCAACACCAGAGATTATAGAGAGAGGGGGCAACACCAGGAATTATAGAGAGAGGGGGCAACAGCAGGGATCCTAGAGAGAGGGGGCAACACCAGGGATCATAGAGAGAGGGGGCAACACCAGAGATTATAGAGAGGGGGCAATACCAGGGATTATAGAGAGGGGGCAACACCAGGGATCATAGAGAGAGGGGGCAACACCAGAGATTATAGAGAGGGGGCAACACCAGGGATCCTAGAGAGAGGGGGCAACACCAGGGATCATAGAGAGACGGGGCAACACCAGAGATTATAGAGAGGGGGCAACACCAGGGATTATAGAGAGGGGGCAACACCAGAGATTATAGAGAGAGGGGGCAACACCAGGGATTATAGAGAAAGGGGCAACACGAGGGATCATAGAGAGAGGGGGCAACACCAGAGATTATAGAGAGGGGGCAATACCAGGGATTATAGAGAGGGGGCAACACCGGGGTTTATAAAGAGGGGGGGGGGACAACACCAGGGATTATAGAGAGAGGGGGCAACACCAGGGATTATAGAGAAAGGGGCAACACCAGGGATCATAGAGAGAGGGGTCAACACCAGAGATTATAGAGAGGGGGCAACACCAGGGATTATAGAGACAGGGCAACACCAGAGATTATAGAGAGAGGGGGCAACACCAGGGATCATAGAGAGAGGAGGCAACACCAGGGATCATAGAGAGAGGGGGCAACACCAGGGATCATAGAGGGAGGGGGCAATATCAGAGATTATAGAGGGAGGGGGCAACACCAGGGATTATAGAGAGAGGGCAACACCAGAGATCATAGAGAGAGGGGGCAACACCAGAGATTATAGAGAGAGGGGGCAACACCAGGGATTATAGAGAGGGGGCATTACCAGGGATTATAGAGAGTGGGCAACACCAGAGATTATAGAGAGAGGGGGCAACACCAGGGATCATAGAGAGAGGAGGCAACACCAGGGATCATAGAGAGAGGGGGCAACACCAGAGATTATAGAGAGAGGGGGCAACACCAGAGATTATAGAGAGAGGGGGCAACACCAGGGATCATAGAGAGAGGGGGCAACACCAGGGATTATAGAGAGAGGGGGGCAACACCAGAGATCATAGAGAGAGGGGACAACACCAGGCATTCTAGAGAGGGGGCAACACCAGATATTATAGAGAGAAGGGGCAACACCAGAGATTATAGAGAGAGGGGGCAACACCAGAGATCATAGAGAGAGGGGGCAACACCAGGGATCATAGAGAGAGGGGGCAACACCAGGGATTATAGAGAGAGGGGGCAACACCAGAGATTATAGAGAGAGGGGGCAATACCAGGGATCATAGAGAGAGGGGGCAACAACAGGGATCATAGAGAGAGGGGGCAACACCAGGGATCATAGAGAGAGGGGGCAACACCAGGGATCATAGAGAGAGGAGGCAACACCAGGGATCATAGAGAGAGGAGGCAACACCAGAGATTATAGAGAGAGGGGACAACTCCAGAGATCATAGAGAAAGGGGGCAACACAAGGGATCATAGAGAGAGGGGGCAACACCAGGGATCATAGAGAGAGGGGACAACACCAGAGATTATAGAGAGAGGGGGCAACACCAGGGATTATAGAGAGAGGGGGCAACACCAGGGATTATAGAGAGAGGGGGCAACACCAGAGATCATAGAGAGAGGGGGAAACACCAGGCATTATAGAGAGGGGGCAACACCAGAGATTATAAAGAGAGGGGGCAACACCAGAGATTATAGAGAGAGAGAGGGGGCAACACCAGGGATCATAGAGAGAGGGGCCAACACCAGGGATTATAGAGAGAGGGGGCAACACCAGGGATTATAGAGAGAGGGGGCAACACCAGGGATCATAGAGAGAGGGGGCAACACCAGGGATCATAGAGAGAGGGGGCAACACCAGGGATCAGAGAGAGAGGGGGCACCACCATGAATCATAGAGAGAGGAGGCAACACCAGAGATTATAGAGAGAGGGGACAACATCAGAGATTATAGAGAGAGGGGGCCACACTAGGGATCATAGAGAGAGGGGACAACACCAGAGATTATAGAGAGAGGGGGCAACACCAGAGATTATAGAGAGAGGGGGCAACACCAGGAATTATAGAGAGAGGGGGCAACACCAGTGATCCTAGAGAGAGGGGGCAACACCAGGGATCATAGAGAGAGGGGGCAACACCAGAGATTATAGAGAGGGGGCAATACCAGGGATTATAGAGAGGGGGCAACACCAGGGATCCTAGAGAGAGGGGGCAACACCAGGGATCATAGAGAGAAGGGGCAACACCAGAGATTATAGAGAGGGGCCAACACCAGGGATTATAGAGAGGGGGCAACACCAGAGATTATAGAGAGAGGGGGCAACACCAGGGATTATAGGGAGAAGAAGCAACACCAGGGATTATAGAGAAAGGGGCAACACCAGGGATTATAGAGAGAGGGGGCAACACCAGAGATTATAGAGAGAGGGGGCAACACCAGGAATTATAGAGAGAGGGGGCAACAGCAGGGATCCTAGAGAGAGGGGGCAACACCAGGGATCATAGAGAGAGGGGGCAACACCAGAGATTATAGAGAGGGGGCAATACCAGGGATTATAGAGAGGGGGCAACACCAGGGATCATAGAGAGAGGGGGCAACACCAGAGATTATAGAGAGGGGGCAACACCAGGGATCCTAGAGAGAGGGGGCAACACCAGGGATCATAGAGAGAGGGGGCAACACCAGAGATTATAGAGAGGGGGCAACACCAGGGATTATAGAGAGGGGGCAACACCAGAGATTATAGAGAGAGGGGGCAACACCAGGGATTATAGAGAAAGGGGTAACACGAGGGATCATAGAGAGAGGGGGCAACACCAGAGATTATAGAGAGGGGGCAACACCAGGGATTATAGAGAGGGGGCAACACCGGGGTTTATAAAGAGGGGGGGGCAACACCAGGGATTATAGAGAGAGGGGGCAACACCAGGGATTATAGAGAAAGGGGCAACACCAGGGATCATAGAGAGAGGGGTCAACACCAGAGATTATAGAGAGGGGGCAACACCAGGGATTATAGAGAGGGGGCAACACCAGAGATTATAGAGAGAGGGGGCAACACCAGGGATCATAGAGAGAGGAGGCAACACCAGGGATCATAGAGAGAGGGGGCACCACCAGGGATCATAGAGGGAGGGGGCAATATCAGAGATTATAGAGGGAGGGGGCAACACCAGGGATTATAGAGAGAGAGGGCAACACCAGAGATCATAGAGAGAGGGAGCAACACCAGAGATTATAGAGAGAGGGGGCAACACCAGGGATTATAGAGAGGGGGCAACACCAGGGATTATAGAGAGTGGGCAACACCAGAGATTATAGAGAGAGGGAGCAACCCCAGGGATCATAGAGAGAGGAGGCAACACCAGGGATCATAGAGAGAGGGCAACACCAGGGATTATAGAGAGAGGGGGCAACACCAGGGTTCAAAGAGAGAGGGGGCAACACCAGGGATCATAGAGAGAGGAGGCAACACCAGGGATCATAGAGAGAGGGGGCAACACCAGGGATTATAGAGAGAGGGGGCAACACCAGGGATCATAGAGAGGGGGCAACACCAGAGATTATAGAGAGGGAGTAACACCAGGGATTATAGAGAGGGGGCAACACCAGGGATCATAGAGAGGGGGCAACAGAAATTATAGAGAGGGGGCAACACCAGGGATTATAGAGAGGGGGCAACACCAGAGATTATAGAGAGGGGGCAACACCAGAGATTATAGAGGGGGTCAACACCAGGGATTATAGAGAGGGGGTAACACCAGGGATTATAGAGAGGGGGCAACACCAGAGATTATAGAGAGGGGGCAACACCAGAGATTATAGAGAGGGGGCAACACCAGGGATTATAGAGAGGGGGCAACACCAGGAATTATAGAGAGGGGGCAACATCATGGATTATAGAAAGGGGGCAACACCAGGGATCATAGAGAGAGGAGAGGGGGCAACACCAGGGATCATAGAGAGAGGGGGCAACACCAGTGATCATAGAGAGAGGAGGCAACACCAGGGATCATAGAGAGAGGGGGAAACACCAGGGATCATAGAGAGAGGAGGCAACACCAGGGACTATAGAGAGAGGGGGCAACACCAGGGACTATAGAGAGAGGGGGCAACACCAGGGACTAAATAGAGGGGGGCAACACCAGAGATGATAGAGAGAGGGGGCAACACCAGTATTGATAGAGAGAGGGGGCAACACCAGGGATTATAGAGAGGGGGCAACACCAGGGATTATAGAGAGTGGGGGCAACACCAGAGATTACATAGAGAGAGGGGGCAACACGAGGGATTATAGAGAGAGGGGGCAACACCAGAGATTATAGAGAGAGGGGGCAACACCAGGCATTATAGAGAGGGGGCAACACCAGGGATTATAGAGAGAGGGGGCAACACCAGAGATTATAGAGAGAGGGTGCAACACCAGGGATCATAGAGAGAGAGGGGGCAACATCAGGGATTATAGAGAGAGGGGGCAACACCTGGGATCATAGAGAGAGGGGGCAACACCAGGGATCATAGAGAGAGGGGGCAACATCAGGGATTTGTAGAGAGAGGGGGCAACACCAGGGATCATAGAGAGAGGGGGCAACACCAGGGATTATAGAGAGAGGGGGCAACACCAGGGATCATAGAGAGGGGGCAACACCAGGGATCATAGAGAGAGGGGGCAACACCAGAGATTATAGAGAGAGGAGGCAACACCAGGGATCATAGAGAGAGGGGGGCAACACCAGAGATTATAGGGAGATGGAGCTACACCAGGGATCATAGAGAGAGGGGGGCAACACCAGAGATTATAGGGAAAGGGGGCAACACCAGAGATTATAGAGAGTGGGGGCAACACCAGGTATCATAGAGAGAAGGGGTAACACTAGGGATTATAGAGAGAGGGGGCAACACCAGAGATTATAGAGAGAGGGGGCAACACCAGGCATTATAGAGAGGGGGCAACACCAGGAATTATAGAGAGAGGGGGCAACACCAGAGATTATAGAGAGAGGGTGCAACACCAGGCATTATAGAAAGAGGGGGCGACACCAGGGATCATAGAGAGAGGGGGCAACACCAGGGATCATAGAGAGAGGGGGCAACACTAGGGATCATAGAGAGAGGGGGGCAACATCAGGGATTATAGAGAGAGGGGGCAACACCAGGGATTATAGAGAGGGGGCAACACCAGGGATTATAGAGAGAGGGGGCAACACCAGAGATTACATAGAGAGAGGGGGCAACACCAGGGATTATAGATAGAGGGGGCAACACCAGAGATTATAGAGAGAGGGGGTAACACCAGGCATTATAGAGAGGGGGCAACACCAGAGATTATAGAGAGAGGAGGCAACACCAGGCATTATAGAGAGAGGGGGCAACACCAGGGATCATAGAGAGAGGAGGCAACACCAGGGATGATAGAGGGAGGGGGCACTATCAGAGATTATAGAGGGAGGGGGCAACACCAGGAATTATAGAGAGAGAGGGCAACACCAGAGATCATAGAGAGAGGGGGAAACACCAGAGATTATAGAGAGGGGGTAACACCAGGGATTATAGAGACGGGGCAACACCAGGGATCATAGAGAGAGGGGGAAACACCAGAGATTATAGAGAGGGGGCAACACCAGGGATTATAGAGAGAGAAGGCAACACCAGGGATTATAGAGAGAGGGGGCAACACCAGGGACTATAGAGAGAGGGGGCAACACCAGAGATTATAAAGAGAGGGGGCAACACCAGGGAGCATAGAGAGAGGGGGCAACACCAGGGACTATAGAGATAGGGGGCAACACCAGGGACTAAAGAGAGGGGGGCAACACCAGAGATGATAGAGAGAGGGGGCAACACCAGAGATGATAGAGAGAGGGGGCAACACCAGGGATTATAGAGAGGGGGCAACACCAGGGATTATAGAGAGAGGGGGCAACACCAGGGATCATAGAGAGGGGGCAACACCAGGGATCATAGAGAGAGGGGGCAACACCAGAGATTATAGAGAGAGGAGGCAACACCAGGGATCATAGAGAGAGGGGGGCAACACCAGAGATTATAGGGAGATGGAGCTACACCAGGGATCATAGAGAGAGGGGGGCAACACCAGAGATTATAGGGAAAGGGGGCAACACCAGGGATTATAGAGAGAGGGGGCAACACCAGGGATCATAGAGAGAAGGGGCAACACCAGGGATTATAGAGAGAGGGGGCAACACCAGAGATTACATAGAGAGAGGGGGCAACACGAGGGATTATAGAGAGGGGGAAACACCAGAGATTATAGAGAGAGGGGGCAACACCAGGCATTATAGAGAGGGGGCAACACCAGGGATTATAGAGAGAGGGGGCAACACAAGAGAATAAAGAGAGAGGGTGCAACACCAGGCATTATAGAGAGAGGGGGCGACACCAGGGATCATAGAGAGAGGGGGCAACACCAGGGATTATAGAGAGAGGGGGCAACACCAGGGATCATAGAGAGAAGGGGCAACACCAGGAATTATAGAGAGTGGGGGCAACACCAGAGATTATAGAGAGAGGGGGCAACACCAGAGATTATAGAGAGAGGGTGCAACACCAGAGATTATAGAGAGGGGGTAACACCAGGCATTATATAGAGAGGGGGCAACACCAGGGATCATAGAGAGAGGGCAACACCAGGGATCAAAGAGAGAGGAGGCAACACCAGAGATTATGGAGAGAGGGGGCAACACCAGGGATTATAGAGAGAGGGGGCAACACCAGGGATTATGGAGAGAGGGGGCAACACCAGGGATTATAGAGAGAGGGGGCAACACCAGAGATCATAGAGAGAGGGGGGCAACACCAGAGATCATAGAGAGAGGTTGCAACACAAGAGATTAAAGAGAGAGGGTGCAACACCAGGCATTATAGAGAGAGGGGGCGACACCAGGGATCATAGAGAGAGGGGGCAACACCAGGGATTATAGAGAGAGGGGGCAACACCAGGGATCATAGAGAGAAGGGGCAACACCAGGAATTATAGAGAGTGGGGGCAACACCAGAGATTATAGAGAGAGGGGGCAACACCAGAGATTATAGAGAGAGGGTGCAACACCAGAGATTATAGAGAGGGGGTAACACCAGGCATTATATAGAGAGGGGGAAACACCAGGACTCATAGAGAGAGGGCAACACCAGGGATCAAAGAGAGAGGAGGCAACACCAGAGATTATGGAGAGAGGGGGCAACACCAGGGATTATAGAGAGAGGGGGCAACACCAGGGATTATGGAGAGAGGGGGCAACACCAGGGATTATAGAGAGAGGGGGCAACACCAGAGATCATAGAGAGAGGGGGGCAACACCAGAGATCATAGAGAGAGGTTGCAACACCAGGGATTATAGAGAGAGGGGGCAACACCAGGGATCATAGAGAGAGCGGGGCAACACCAGAGATTATAGAGAGAGTGGGCAACACCAGGGATTATAGGGAGAGGGGACAACACCAGAGATTATAGAGAGAGGGGGCAACACCAGAGATTATAGAGAGAGGGGGCAACACCAGAGATTATAGAGAGAGGCAGCAACACCAGGGATTATAGAGAGAGGGGGCAACACCAGGGATCATAGAGAGAAGGGGCAACACCAGGGATTATAGAGAGAGGGGGCAACACCAGAGATTATAGAGAGAGGGGGCAACACCAGAGATTATAGAGAGAGGGCAACACCAGGCATTATAGAGAGAGGGGGCAACACCAGGTTTTATAGAGAGGGGGCAACACCAGGGATCATAGAGAGAGGGCAACACCAGGGATCAAAGAGAGAGGAGGCAACACCAGAGATTATAGAGAGAGGGGCAACACCAGGGATTATAGAGAGAGGGGGCAACACCAGGGATTATGGAGAGAGGGGGCAACACCAGGGATTATAGAGAGAGGGGGCAACACCAGAGATCATATAGAGGGGGCAACACCAGGCATTATAGAGAGGGGGCAACACCAGAGATCATAGAGAGGGGGCAACACCAGGGATTATAGAGAGAGGGGGCAACACCAGAGATTATAGAGAGAGGGGGCAACACCAGAGATTATAGAGAGAGGGGGCAACACCAGAGATCATAGAGAGGGGGCAACACCAAGGATTATAGAGAGAGGGGGCAACACCAGGGATCATAGAGAGAGGGGGCAACACCAGGGATTATAGAGAGAGGGGGCAACACCAGAGATCATAGAGAGGGGGCAACACCAGGGATTATACAGAGAGAGGGCAACACCAGATATCATAGAGAGAGGGGGCAACACCAGGGATTATAGAGAGAGGGGGCAACACCAGAGATTATAGAGAGAGGGGGCAACACCAGAGATTATAGAGAGAGGGGGCAACACCAGAGATTATAGAGAGAGGGGGCAACACCAGGGTTTATAGTGAGAGGGGGCAACACCAGGGATCATAGAGAGAGGGTGCAACACCAGGGATTATAGAGAGAGGGGACAACACCAGAGATCATAGAGAGAGGGGACAACACCAGGGATTATAGAGAGAGGGGGCAACACCAGGTATAATAGAGAGAGGGGGCAACACCAGAGATTATATAGAGAGGAGGCAACACCAGGGATCATAGAGAGAGGGGGAAACACCAGGGATTATAGAGAGAGGGGGCAACACCAGGGATTATAGAGAGAGGAGGCAACACCAGAGATCATAGAGAGAGGGGGCAACACCAAAGATCATAGAGGGGGCAACACCAGAGAATATAGAGAGAGGGGGCAACACCAGGGATTATAGAGAGGGGGCAACACCAGAGATCATAGAGAGAGGGGGCAACACCAGAGAATATAGAGAGAGGGGGCAACACCAGGGATTATACAGAGATGGGGCAACACAAGGGATCATAGAGAGAGGGGGCAACACCAGGGATCATAGAGAGAGAGGACAACACCAGAGATTATAGAGAGAGGGGGCAACACCAGAGATTATAGAGAGAGGGGGCAACACCAGGGATTATAGAGAGAGGGGGCAACACCAGGGATCATAGAGAGAGGGGGCAACACCAGGGATTATAGAGATAGGGGGCAACACCAGGGATTATAGAGAGAGGAGGCAACACCAGAGATCATAGAGAGAGGGGGCAACACCAGAGATCATAGAGAGAGGGGGCAACACCAGAGATCATAGAGAGAGGAGGCAACACCAGGGATTATAGAGAGAGGGGGCAACACCAGAGATTATAGAGAGAGGGGGCAACACCAGAGATTATAGAGAGAGGGGGCAACACCAGGGATTATAGAGAGGGGGCAACACCAGGAATTATAGAGAGGGGGCAACACCAGGGATCATAGACAGAGAGGGGCAACACCAGGGATTAAAGAGAGAGGGGGCAACACCAGAGATCATAGAGAAAGGGGGCAACACCAGGCATGATAGAGAGGGGGCAACACCAGAGATTATAAAGAGAGGGGGCAACACCAGAGATTATAGAGAGAGAGAGGGGGCAACACCAGGGATCATAGAGAGAGGGGGCAACACCAGGGATCACAGAGAGAGGGGGCAACACCAGGGATCATAGAGCGAGGGGGCACCACCATAGATCATAGAGAGAGGAGGCAACACCAGAGATTATAGAGAGAGGGGACAACATCAGAGATTATAGAGAGAGGGGGCCAGACCAGGGATCATAGAGAGAGGGGACAACACCAGAGATTATAGAGAGAGGGGGCAACACCAGAGATTATAGAGAGAGGGGGCAACACCAGGAATTGTAGAGAGAGGGGGCAACACCAGGGATCCTAGAGAGAGGGGGCAACACCAGGGATCATAGAGAGAGGGGGCAACCCCAGAGATTATAGAGAGGGGGCAATACCAGGGATTATAGAGAGGGGGCAACACCAGGGATCATAGAGAGAGGGGGCAACACCAGAGATTATAGAGAGCGGGCAACACCAGGGATCCTAGAGAGAGGGGGCAACACCAGGGATCATAGAGAGAGGGGGCAACACCAGAGATTATAGAGAGGGGGCAACACCAGAGATTATAGAGAGGGGGGGCAACACCAGGGATCCTAGAGAGAGGGGGCAACACCAGGGATCATAGAGAGAGGGGGCAACACCAGAGATTATAGAGAGGGGGAACCCCAGGGATTATAGAGAGGGGGCAACACCAGAGATTATAGAGAGAGGGGGCAACACCAGGGATTATAGAGAGAGGGGGCAACACCAGGGATTATAGAGAAAGGGGCAATACCATGGATCATAGAGAGAGGGGGCAACACCAGAGATCATAGAGAGAGGGCAACACCAGAGATTATAGAGAGGGGCCAACACCGGAGATTATAGAGAGGGGGGGCAACACTAGTGATTATAGAGAGAGGGGGCAACACCAGGGATTATAGAGAAAGGGGCAACACCAGGGATCATAGAGAGAGGGGGCAACACCAGAGATTATAGAGAGGGGGCAACACCAGGGATTATAGAGAGGGGGAAACACCAGAGATTATAGAGAGAGGGGGCAACACCAGGGATCATAGAGAGAGGAGGCAACACCAGGGATCATAGAGAGAGGGGGCAACACCAGGGATCATAGAGGGAGGGGGCAATATCAGAGATTATAGAGGGAGGGGGCAACACCAGGGATTATAGAGAGAGAGGGCAACACCAGAGATCATAGAGAGAGGGGGCAACACCAGAGATTATAGAGAGAGGGGGCAACACCAGGGATTATAGAGAGGGGACAACACCAGGGATTATAGAGAGTGGGCAACACCAGAGATTATAGAGAGAGGGGGCAACACCAGGGATCATAGAGAGAGGAGGCAACACCAGGGATCATAGAGAGAGGGCAACACCAGGGATTATAGAGAGAGGGGGCAACACCAGGGATCAAAGAGAGAGGGGGCAACAGCAGGGATCATAGAGAGAGGGGGCAACACCAGAGATTATAGAGAGGGGGTAACACCAGGAATTATAGAGAGGGGGCAACACCAGGGATCATAGAGAGGGGGCAACAGAGATTATAGAGAGGGGGCAACACCAGGGATTATAGAGAGGGGGCACCACCAGAGATTATAGAGAGGGGGCAACACCAGAGATTATAGAGGGGGGCAACACCAGGGATTATAGAGAGGGGTAACATCAGGGATTATAGAGAGGGGGCAACACCAGAGATTATAGAGAGGGGGCAACACCAGAGATTACAGAGAGGGGGCAACACCAGGGATTATAGAGAGGGGGCAACACCAGGGATTATAGAGAGGGGGCATCATCAGGGATTATAGAGAGGGGGCAACACCAGGAATCATAGAGAGAGGGGGCAACACCAGGGATCATAGAGAGAGGGGGCAACACCAGTGATCATAGAGAGAGGAGGCAACACCAGGGATCATAGAGAGAGGGGGCAACACCAGGGATCATAGAGAGAGGGGGCAACACCAGGGATTATAGAGAGAGGGGGGAAAAACAGGGATTATAGAGAGAGGGGGCAACACCAGGGATTATAGAGAGAGGGGACAACACCAGAGATTATAGAGAGAGGGGGCAACACCAGGGATCATAGAGAGAGGGGGCAACACCAGGGATCATAGAGAGAGGGGGCAACAGCAGAGATTATAGAGAGAGGGTGCAACACCAGAGATTATAGAGAGGGGGGGCAACACCAGGGATCCTAGAGAGAGGGGGCAACACCAGGGATCATAGAGAGAGGGGGCAACACCAGAGATTATAGAGAGGGGGAACCCCAGGGATTATAGAGAGGGGGCAACACCAGGGATCATAGAGAGAGGGGGCAACACCAGAGATTATAGAGAGGGGGCAACACCAGAGATTATAGAGAGGGGGGGCAACACCAGGGATCCTAGAGAGAGGGGGCAACACCAGGGATCATAGAGAGAGGGGGCAACACCAGAGATTATAGAGAGGGGGAACCCCAGGGATTATAGAGAGGGGGCAACACCAGAGATTATAGAGAGAGGGGGCAACACCAGGGATTATAGAGAGAGGGGGCAACACCAGGGATTATAGAGAAAGGGGCAATACCAGGGATCATAGAGAGAGGGGGCAACACCAGAGATCATAGAGAGAGGGCAACACCAGAGATTATAGAGAGGGGCCAACACCGGAGATTATAGAGAGGGGGGGCAACACTAGTGATTATAGAGGGAGGGGGCAACACCAGGGATTATAGAGAAAGGGGCAACACCAGGGATCATAGAGAGAGGGGGCAACACCAGAGATTATAGAGAGGGGGCAACACCAGGGATTATAGAGAGGGGGAAACACCAGAGATTATAGAGAGAGGGGGCAACACCAGGGATCATAGAGAGAGGAGGCAACACCAGGGATCATAGAGAGAGGGGGCAACACCAGGGATCATAGAGGGAGGGGGCAATATCAGAGATTATAGAGGGAGGGGGCAACACCAGGGATTATAGAGAGAGAGGGCAACACCAGAGATCATAGAGAGAGGGGGCAACACCAGAGATTATAGAGAGAGGGGGCAACACCAGGGATTATAGAGAGGGGACAACACCAGGGATTATAGAGAGTGGGCAACACCAGAGATTATAGAGAGAGGGGGCAACACCAGGGATCATAGAGAGAGGAGGCAACACCAGGGATCATAGAGAGAGGGCAACACCAGGGATTATAGAGAGAGGGGGCAACACCAGGGATCAAAGAGAGAGGGGGCAACAGCAGGGATCATAGAGAGAGGGGGCAACACCAGAGATTATAGAGAGGGGGTAACACCAGGAATTATAGAGAGGGGGCAACACCAGGGATCATAGAGAGGGGGCAACAGAGATTATAGAGAGGGGGCAACACCAGGGATTATAGAGAGGGGGCACCACCAGAGATTATAGAGAGGGGGCAACACCAGAGATTATAGAGGGGGGCAACACCAGGGATTATAGAGAGGGGTAACATCAGGGATTATAGAGAGGGGGCAACACCAGAGATTATAGAGAGGGGGCAACACCAGAGATTACAGAGAGGGGGCAACACCAGGGATTATAGAGAGGGGGCAACACCAGGGATTATAGAGAGGGGGCATCATCAGGGATTATAGAGAGGGGGCAACACCAGGAATCATAGAGAGAGGGGGCAACACCAGGGATCATAGAGAGAGGGGGCAACACCAGTGATCATAGAGAGAGGAGGCAACACCAGGGATCATAGAGAGAGGGGGCAACACCAGGGATCATAGAGAGAGGGGGCAACACCAGGGATTATAGAGAGAGGGGGGAAAAACAGGGATTATAGAGAGAGGGGGCAACACCAGGGATTATAGAGAGAGGGGACAACACCAGAGATTATAGAGAGAGGGGGCAACACCAGGGATCATAGAGAGAGGGGGCAACACCAGGGATCATAGAGAGAGGGGGCAACAGCAGAGATTATAGAGAGAGGGTGCAACACCAGAGATTATAGAGAGGGGGAAACACCAGGGATTATAGAGAGGGGGCAACACCAGGGATCATAGAGAGAGGGGGCAACACCAGAGATTATAGAGAGGGGGCAATACCAGAGATTATAGAGAGAAGGGGCAAAACCAGAGATTATAGAGAGGAGGCAACACCAGGGATTATAGAGAGAGGGGGCAACACCAGGGATTATAGAGAAAGGGGGCAACACCAGGGATGATAGAGAGAGAGGGCAACACCAGAGATTATAGAGAGGGGGGCAACACCAGGGATTATAGAGAGAGGGGGCAACACCAGAGACTATAGAGAGATGGGGCAACATAAGGGATTATAGAGAGAGGGGGCAACACCAGGGATCATTGAGAGAGGGGGCAACACCAGGGATCATAGAGAGAGGGGGCAACACCAGGAATCATAGAGAGAGGGGCGACACCAGGGACTATAGAGAGAGGGGGCAACACCCGGGAATATAGAGAGAGGGAGCAATACCAGGGATTATAGAGAGAGGGGGCAACACCAGGGATGATAGAGAGAGGGGGCAACAACAGAGATTATAGTGAGGGGGGCAACACCAGGGATTATAGAGAGAGGGGGCAACACCAGAGACTATAGAGAGAGGGGGCAACATCAGGGATTATAGAGAGAGGGGGCAACACCAGGGATCATAGAGAGAGGGGGCAAAACCGGGTATCATAGAAAGAGGGGGCAACACCAGAGATTATAGAGAGAGGGGGCAACACCAGGGATCATAGAGAGAGGGGGCAACATCAGGGATTATAGAGTGATGTGGGCAACACCAGGGATTATAGAGAGAGGGGGCAACACCAGAGAATATAGAGAGAGGGGGGCAACACCAGGGATCATAGAGAGAGGGGGCAACATCAGGTATTATAGAGTGAGGGGGCAACACCAGAAATCATAGAGAGAGGGGGCAACACCAGGGATTATAGAGAGGGGGCAATATCAGGGATTATAGAGAGGGGGCAAAACCAGGGATCATAGAGAGAGGGGGCAACACCAGGGATCATAGAGAGAGGGGGCAACACCAGTGATCATAGAGAGAGGAGGCAACACCAGGGATCATAGAGAGAGGGGGCAACACCAGGGATCATAGAGTGAGGGGGCAACACCAGGGATTATAGACAGAGGGGGGGGAAAACAGGGATTATAGAGAGAGGGGGCAACACCAGGGATTATAGAGAGAGGGGACAACACCAGAGATTATAGAGAGAGGGGGCAACACCAGGGATCATAGAGAGAGGGGGCAACACCAGGGATCATAGAGAGAGGGGGCAACAGCAGAGATTATAGAGAGAGGGTGCAACACCAGAGATTATAGAGAGGGGGCAACACCAGGGATTATAGAGAGGGGGCAACACCAGGGATCATAGAGAGAGGAGGCAACACCAGAGATTATAGAGAGGGGACAACACCAGAGATTATAGAGAGAAGGGGCAAAACCAGAGATTATAGAGAGGAGGCAACACCAGGGATTATAGAGAGAGGGGGCAACACCAGGGATTATAGAGAGAGGGGGCAACACCAGGGATGATAGAGAGAGAGGGCAACACCAGAGATTATAGAGAGGGGGGCAACACCAGGGATTATAGAGAGAGGGGGCAACACCAGAGACTATAGAGAGAGGGGGCAACATAAGGGATTATAGAGAGAGGGGGCAACACCAGGGATCATTGAGAGAGGGGGCAACACCAGGGATCATAGAGAGAGGGGGCAACACCAGGAATCATAGAGAGAGGGGCGACACCAGGGACTATAGAGAGAGGGGGCAACACCAGAGATTATAGAGAGGGGGCAACACCAGGGATTATAGAGAGAGGGGCAATACCAGGGATTATAGAGAGAGGGGGCAACACCAGGGATGATAGAGAGAGGGGGCAACAACAGAGATTATAGTGAGGGGGGCAACACCAGGGATTATAGAGAGAGGGGGCAACACCAGAGACTATAGAGAGAGGGGGCAACATCAGGGATTATAGAGAGAGGGGGCAACACCAGGGATCATAGAGAGAGGGGCCCAAACCAGGGATCATAGAGAGAGGGGGCAACACCAGAGATTATAGAGAGAGGGGGCAACACCAGGGATCATAGAGAGAGGGGGCAACATCAGGGATTATAGAGTGAGGGGGGCAACACCAGGGATTATAGAGAGAGGGGGCAACACCAGAGATTATAGAGAGAGGGGGCAACACCAGGGATCATAGAGAGAGGGGGCAACATCAGGGATTATAGAGTGAGGGGGCAACACCAGAGATCATAGAGAGAGGGGGCAACACCAGGGATTATAGAGAGAGGCGGCAACACCAGGGATCACAGAGAGAGGGGACAACACCAGGGATTATAGAGAGAGGTGGCAACACCAGGGATCATAGAGAGAGGGGGCAACACCAGGGATTATAGAGAGGGGGCAACACAAGGGATTATAGATAGAGGGGGCAACACCAGGGATTATAGAGAGGGGGCAACACCAGAGATTATAGAGAGAGGAGGCAACACCAGAGATTATTGAGAGAGGGGGCAACACCAGGGATCATAGAGAGAGGGGGGCAACACCAAGGATTATAGAGAAAGGGGCAACACCAGGGATCATAGAGAGAGGGGGCAACAACAGAGATTATAGAGAGGGGGCAACACCAGGGATAATAGAGAGGGGGCAACACCAGCAATTATAGAGAGAGGGGGCAACACCAGGTATCATAGAGAGAGGAGGTAACACCAGGGATCATAGAGGGAGGGGGCAATATCAGAGATTATAGAGGGAGGGGGCAACACCAGGGATTATAGAGAGAGAGGGCAACACCAGAGATCAGAGAGAGAGGGGGCAACACCAGAGATTATAGAGAGAGGGGGCAACACCAGGGATTATAGAGAGGGGGCAACACCAGGGATTATAGAGAGGGGGCAACACCAGAGATTATAGAGAGAGGGGGCAACACCAGGGATCATAGAGAGAGGAGGCAACACCAGGGATCATAGAAAGAGGGCAACACCAGGGATTATAGAGAGAGGGGGCAACACCATGGATCAAAGAGAGAGGAGGCAACACCAGGGATCATAAAGAGAGGGGGCAACACCAGGGATCATAGAGAGAAGGGACAACACCAGAGATTATATAAAGGGGGTAACACCAGGGATTATAGAGACGGGGCAACACCAGGGATTATAGAGAGGGGGCAACACCAGATATTATAGAGAGGGGGCAACACCAGGGATTATAGAGAGGGGGCAACACCAGGGATTATAGAGAGAGGAGGCAACACCAGGGATTATAGAGAGAGGGGGCAACACCAGGGACTATAGAGAGAGGGGGCAACACCAGAGATTATAAAGAGAGGGGGCAACACCAGGGATCATAGAGAGAGGGGGCAACACCAGGGACTATAGAGAGAGGGGGCAACACCAGGGACTAAAGAGAGGGGGGCAACACCAGAGATGATAGAGAGAGGGGGCAACACCAGGGATCATAGAGAGAGGGGGCAACACCAGGGATCATAGAGAGAGGGGGCAACACCAGAGATTATGGAGAGGGGGCAACACCATGGATTCTAGAGAGAGGGGGCAACACCAGAGATTATAGAGAGAGGGGGCAACACCAGGGATTATAGAGAGAGGGGGCAACACCAGAGATTATAGAGAGAGGAGGCAACACCAGGGATCATAGAGAGAGGGGGCAACACCAGGAATCATAGAGAGAGGGGGGCAACACCAGAGATTATAGGGAGAGGGTGCAACACCAGGGATCATAGAGAGAGGGGGGCAACACCAGAGATTATAGGGAGGGGGGCAACACCAGAGATTATAGAGAGAGGGGGCAACACGAGGGATCATAGAGAGAAGGGGTAACACTAGGGATTATAGAGAGAGGGGGCAACACCAGAGATTATAGAGAGAGGGGGCAACACCAGGCATTATAGAGAGGGGGCAACACCAGGGATTATAGAGAGAGGGGGCAACACCAGAGATTATAGAGAGAGGGTGCAACACCAGTTATTATAGAAAGAGGGAGCAACACCAGGGATCATAGAGAGAGGGGGCAACACCAGGGATCATAGAGAGAGGGGGCAACACCAGGGATCATAGAGAGAGGGGGGCAACACCAGGGATTATAGAGAGAGCGGGAAAAAACCAGGGATTATAGAGAGGGGGCAACACCAGGGATTATAGAGAGAGGGGGCAACACCAGAGATTACATAGAGAGAGGGGTCAACACCAGGGATCATAGAGAGAGGGGGCAACATCAGGGATTATAGAGAGAGGGGGCAACACCAGGGATCATAGAGAGAGGGGGCAACACCAGGGATTATAGAGAGAGGGGGCAACACCAGGGATCATAGAGAGGGGGCAACACCAGGGATCATAGAGAGAGGGGGCAACACCAGAGATTATGGAGAGGGGGCAACACCATGGATTTTAGAGAGAGGGGGCAACACCAGAGATTATAGAGAGAGGGGGCAACACCAGGGATTATAGAGAGAGGGGGCAACACCAGAGATTATAGAGAGAGGAGGCAACACCAGGGATCATAGAGAGAGGGGGCAACACCAGGAATCATAGAGAGAGGGGGCAACACCAGAGATTATAGGGAGAGGGGGCAACACCAGGGATCATAGAGAGAGGGGGGCAACACGAGAGATTATAGGGAGAGGGGGCAACACCAGAGATTATAGAGAGAGGGGGCAACACCAGGGATTATAGAGAGAGGGGGCAACACCAGGGATCATAGAGAGAAGGGGCAACACCAGGAATTATAGAGAGAGGGGGCAACACCAGAGATTATGGAGAGAGGGGGCAACACCAGAGATTATAGTGAGAGGGGGCAACACCAGAGATTATAGAGAGGGGGTAACACCAGGCATTATATAGAGAGGGGGCAACACCAGGGATCATAGAGAGAGGGCAACACCAGGGATCAAAGAGAGAGGAGGCAACACCAGAGATTATGGAGAGAGGGGGCAACACCAGGGATTATAGAGAGAGGGGGCAACACCAGGGAATATAGAGAGAGGGGGCAACACCAGGGATTATAGAGAGAGGGGGCAACACCAGAGATCATAGAGAGAGGGGGGCAACACCAGAGATCATAGAGAGAGGGGGCAACACCAGGGATTATAGAGAGAGGGGGGCAACACCAGAGATTATAGAGAGAGGGGGCAACACCAGGGATTATAGGGAGAGGGGACAACACCAGAGATTATAGAGAGAGGGGGCAACACCAGAGATTATAGAGAGAGGGGGCAACACCAGAGATTATAGAGAGAGGGAGCAACAGCAGGGATTATAGAGAGAGGGGGCAACACCAGGGATCATAGAGAGAAGGGGCAACACCAGGGATTATAGAGAGAGGGGGCAACACCAGAGATTATAGAGGGGGCAACACCAGAGATTATAGAGAGAGGGCAACACCAGGCATTATAGAGAGAGGGGGCAACACCAGGTTTTAGAGGGGGCAACACCAGTGATCATAGAGAGAGGGCAACACCAGGGATCAAAGAGAAAGGAGGCAACACCAGAGATTATAGAGAGAGGGGGCAACACCAGGGATTATAGAGAGAGGGGGCAACACCAGGGATTATAGAGAGAGGGGGCAACACCAGGGATTATAGAGAGAGGGGGCAACACCAGAGATCATATAGAGGGGGCAACACCAGGGATTATAGAGAGGGGGCAACACAGAGATCATAGAGAGGGGGCAACACCAGGGATTATAGAGAGAGGGGGGCAACACCAGAGATCATAGAGAGGGGGGCAACACCAGGGATTATAGAGAGAGGGGGCAACACCAGGGATCATAGAGAGAGGGGGCAACACCAGGGATTATAGAGAGAGGGGGCAACACCAGGGATCATAGAGAAAGGGGGCAACACCAGGGATTATAGAGATTGGGGGGTAACACCAGAGATCATAGAGAGGGGCAACACCAGGGATTATACAGAGAGAGGGCAACACCAGATATCATAGAGAGAGGGGGCAACACCAGGGATTATAGAGAGAGGGGGCAACACCAGGGATTATAGAGAAAGGGGGCAACACCAGAGATCATATAGAGGGGGCAACACCATGGATTATAGAGAGGGGGCAACACCAGAGATTATAGAGAGAGGGGGCAACACCAGGGATCATAGAGAGAGGGGGCAACACAGAGATCATATAGAGGGGGCAACACCAGGGATTATAGAGATAGGGGGCAACACCAGAGATCATAGAGAGGGGGCAACACCAGGGATTATACAGAGAGAGGGCAACACCAGATATCATAGAGAGAGGGGGCAACACCAGGAATTATAGAGAGAGGGGGCAACACCAGAGATTATAGAGAGAGGGGGCAACACCATAGATTATAGAGAGAGGGGGCAACACCAGAGATTATAGAGAGAGGGGGCAACACCAGGGTTCATAGTGAGAGGGGGCAGCACCAGGGATCATAGAGAGAGGGTGCAACACCAGGGATTATAGAGAGAGGGGACAACACCAGAGATCATAGAAAGAGGGGACAACAACAGGTATCTATAGAGAGAGGGGCAACACCAGGTATTATAGAGAGAGGGGCAACACCAGAGATTATAAAAAGGGGAGGCAACACCAGGGATCATAGAGAGAGGGGGCAACACCAGAGATTATAGAGAGAGGGGACAACACCAGGGATTATAGAGAGAGGGGGCAACACCAGGGATTATAGAGAGGGGGGGCAACACAGGGATTATAGAGAGAGGAGGAAACACCATAGATCATAGAGAGAGGGGGCAACACCAAGGATTATAGAGAGAAGGGGCAACACCAGGGATTATAGAGAGAGGAGGCAACACCAGAGATCATAGAGAGAGGGGGCAACACAGAGATCATAGAGGGGGCAACACCAGAGAATATAGAGAGAGGGGGCAACACCAGGGATTATAGAGAGGGGGCAACACCAGAGATCGTAGAGAGAGGGGGCAACACCAGAGAATATAGAGAGAGGGGGCAACACCAGGGATTATAGAGAGAGGGGGCAACACCAGGGATCATAGAGAGAGGAGGCAACACCAGGGATCATAGAGAGAGGGGGCAACACCAGAGATTATAGAGAGAGGGGCAACACCAGAGATTATAGAGAGAGGGGAAACACCAGGGATCATAGAGAGAGGGGGCAACACCAGGGATTATAGAGAGAGGGGGCAACACCAGGGATTATAGAGAAAGGGGGCTACACCAGAGATCATAGAGAGAGGGGACAACACCAGGCATTCTAGAGAGGGGGCAACACCAGATATTATAGAGAGAGGGGCAACACCAGAGATTATAGAGAGAGGGGCAACACCAGAGATCATAGAGAGAGGGGGCAACACCAGGGATCATAGAGAGAGGGGGCAACACCAGGGATTATAGAGAGAGGGGGCAACATTAGAGATTATAGAGAGAGGGGGCAACACCAGGGATCATAGAGAGAGGAGGCAACACCAGGGATCATAGAGAGAGGGGGCAACACCAGGGATCATAGAGAGAGGGGGCAACACCAGGGATCATAGAGAGAGGAGGCAACACCAGGGATCATAGAGAGAGGAGGCAACACCAGAGATTATAGAGAGAGGGGACATCTCCAGAGATTATAGAGAAAGGGGGCAACACAAGGGATCATAGAGAGAGGGGGCAACACCAGGGATCATAGAGAGAGGGGGACAACACCAGGGATTAAAGAGAGAGGAGGCAACACCAGAGATCAAAGAGAGAGGGGGCAACACCAGAGATCATAGAGAGAGGAGGCAACACCAGGGATTATAGAGAGAGGGGGCAACACCAGGGATCATAGAGAGAGGAGGCAACACCAGGGATTATAGAGAGAGGGGGGCAACACCAGAGATTATAGAGAGAGGGGGCAACACCAGAGATTATAGAGAGAGGGGGCAACACAGGATTATAGAGAGGAGGCAACACCAGGGATCATAGAGAGAGGGGGGCAACACCAGGGATTAAAGAGAGAGGGGACAACACCAGAGATCATAGAGAGAGGGGGGCAACACCAGGCATTATAGAGAGGGGGCAACACCAGAGATTATAAAGAGAGGGGGCAACACCAGAGATTATAGAGAGAGAGAGGGGGCAACATAAGGGATTATAGAGAGAGGGGGCAACACCAGGGATTATAGAGAGAGGGGCAACACCAGGGATCATAGAGAGAGGGGGCAACACCAGGGATCATAGAGAGAGGGGGCAACACCAGGGATCATAGAGAGAGGGGGGCAACACCAGGGATCATAGAGAGAGGGGGCACCACCATGGATCATAGAGAGAGGAGGCAACACCAGAGATTATAGAGAGAGGGGACAACATCAGAGATTATAGAGAGAGGGGGCCACACCAGGGATCATAGAGAGAGGGGACAACACCAGAGATTATAGAGAGAGGGGGCAACACCAGAGATTATAGAGAGAGGGGGCAACACCAGGAATTATAGAGAGAGGGGGCAACACCAGGGATCCTAGAGAGAGGGGGCAACACCAGGGATCATAGAGAGAGGGGGCAACACCAGAGATTATAGAGAGGGGGCAATACCAGGGATTATAGAGAGGGGTCAACACCAGGGATCATAGAGAGAGGGGGCAACACCAGAGATTATAGAGAGGGGGCAACACCAGGGATCCTAGAGAGAGGGGGCAACACCAGGGATCATAGAGAGAGGGGCAACACCAGAGATTATAGAGAGGGGCCAACACCAGGAATTATAGAAAGGGGGCAACACCAGAGATTATAGAGAGAGGGGGCAACACCAAGGATTATAGAGAGAAGGGGCAACACCAGGGATTATAGAGAAAGGGGCAACACCAGGGATCATAGAGAGAGGGGGGCAACAACAGAGATTATTGAGAGGGGGGCAACACCAGAGATTATAGAGAGAGGGGGCAACACCAGGATTTAAAGAGAGAGGGGGCAACACCAGGGATCCTAAAGAGAGGGGACAACAACAGGGATCATAGAGAGAGGGGGCAACACCAGAGATTATAGAGAGGGGGCAATACCAGGGATTATAGAGAGGGGGCAACACCAGGGATCATAGAGAGAGGGGCAACACCAGAGATTATAGAGGAGGGGGCAACACCAGGGATCCTAGAGAGAGGGGGCAACACCAGGGATCATAGAGAGAGGGGGCAACACCAGAGATTATAGAGAGGGGGCAACACCAGGGATTATAGAGAGGGGGCAACACCAGAGATTATAGAGAGAGGGGGCAACACCAGGGATTATAGAGAAAGGGGCAACACCAGGGATTATAGAGAAAGGGGCAACACCAGGGATCATAGAGAGAGGGGGCAACACCAGAGATTATTGAGAGGGGCAACACCAGAAATTATAGAGAGAGGGGGCAACACCAGGAATTATAGAGAGAGGGGGCAAAACCAGGGATCCTAGAGAGAGGGGGCAACACCAGTGATCATAGAGAGAGGGGGCAAAACCAGAGATTATAGAGAGGGGGCAATACCAGGGATTATAGAGAGGGGGCAAAACCAGGGATCATAGAGAGAGGGGGCAACACCAGAGATTATAGAGAGGGGGCAACACCAGGGATCCTAGAGAGAGGGGGCAACACCAGGGATCATAGAGAGATGGGGGAAACCCCAGAGATTATAGAGAGGGGGCAACACCAGGGATTATAGAGAGGGGGCAACACCAGAGATTATAGAGAGAGGGGGCAACACCAGGGATTATAGAGAGAGGGGGCAACACCAGGGATTATAGAGAAAGGAGCAACACCAGGGATCATAGAGAGAGGGGGCAACACCAGAGATATAGAGAGGGGGCAACACCAGGGATTATAGAGAGGGGGCAACACCGGAGATTATAGAGAGGGGGGCAACACCAGGGATTATAGAGAGAGGGGGACAACACCAGGGATTATAGAGAAAGGGGCAACACCTGGGATCATAGAGAGAGAGGGCAACACCAGAGATTATAGAGACGGGGCAACACCAGGGATTATAGAGAGGGGGCAACACCAGAGATTATAGAGAGAGGGGGCAACACCAGGGATCATAGAGAGAGGAGGCAACACCAGGGATCATAGAGAGAGCGCAACACCAGGGATTATAGAGAGAGGGGCAACACCAGGGATCAAAGAGAGAGGGGGCAACACCAGGGATCATAGAGAGAGGAGGCAACACCAGGGATCATAGAGAGAGGGGGCAACACCAGGATTATAGAGAGAGGGGGCAACACCAGGGATCATAGAGAGAGGGGGCAACACCAGAGATTATAGAGAGGGGGTAACACCAGGGATTATAGAGAGGGGGCAACACCAGGGATCATAGAAAGGGGGCAACAGAGATTATAGAGAGGGGGCAACACCAGGGATTATAGAGAGGGGGCAACACCAGAGATTATAGAGAGGGGGCAACACCAGAGATTATAGAGGGGGGCAACACCAGGGATTATAGAGAGGGGGTAACACCAGGGATTATAGAAAGGGGGCAACACCAGAGATTATAGAGAGGGGGCAACACCTGAGATTATAGAGAGGGGGCAACACCAGGGATTATAGAGAGGGGGCAACACCAGGGATTATAGAGAGTTGGCAACACCAGGGATCATAGAGAGAGGGGGCAACACCAGGGATCATAGAGAAAGGGGCAACACCAGTGATCATAGAGAGAGGAGGCAACACAGGGATCATAGAGAGAGGGGGCAACACCAGGATCATAGAGAGAGGGGGCAACACCAGGGATTATAGAGAGAGGGGGGGAAACAACAGGGATTATAGAGAGAGGGGGCAACACCAGGGATTATAGAGAGAGGGGGCAACACCAGAGATTATAGAGAGAGGGGGCAACACCAGGGATCATAGAGAGAGGGGGCAACACCAGGGATCATAGAGAGAGGGGGCAACACCAGAGATTATAGAGAGAGTGTGCAACACCAGAGATTATAGAGAGGGGGCAACACCAGGGATTATAGAGAGGGGGCAACACCAGGGATCATAGAGAGATGGGGCAACACCAGAGATTATAGAGAGGGGGCAACACCAGAGATTATAGAGAGAAGAGGCAAAACCAGAGATTATAGAGAGGAGGCAACACCAGGGATTATAGAGGGAGGGGGCACACCAGGGATCATAGAGAGAGGGGGCAACACCAGTAATTATAGAGAGAGGGGGCAACACCAGGAATCATAAAGAGAGGGGCAACACCAGGGACTATAGAGAGAGGGGGCAACAGCAGAGATTATAGAGAGGGGGCAACACCAGGGATTATAGAGAGAGGGGGCAACACCAGGGATTATAGAGAGAGGGGCAACACCAGGGATTATAGAGAGAGGGGGCAACACCAGAGATTATAGAGAGAGGGGGCAACATCAGGGATTATAGAGAGGGGGGCAACACCAGGGATTATAGAGAGAGGGGGCAACATCAGGGATTATAGAGAGAGGGGGGCAACACCAGGGATCATAGAGATAGGGGGCAACACCAGGGATCATAGAGAGAGGGGGCAACACCAGGAATCATAGAGAGAGGGGCAACACAGGGATTATAGAGAGAGGGGGCAACAACAGAGATTATAGTGAGGGGGGCAACACCAGGGATTATAGAGAGAGGGGGCAACACCAGAGACTATAGAGAGAGGGGGCAACATCAGGGATTATAGAGAGAGGGGGCAACACCAGGGATCATAGAGAGAGGGGGCAAAACCAGGTATCATAGAGAGAGGAGGCAACACCAGAGATTATAGAGAGAGGGGGGCAACACCACGGATCATAGAGAGAGGGGGCAACTACAGGGATTATAGAGTGAGGGGGGCAACACCAGGGATTATAGAGAGAGGGGGCAACACCAGAGATTATAGAGAGAGGGGGCAACACCAGGGATTATAGAGAGAGGGGGCAACACCAGGGATCATAGAGAGAGGGGGCAACACCAGAGATTATAGAGAGAGGGGGCAACACCAGAGATTATAGAGAGAGGGGGCAACACCAGGGATTATAGAGAGAGGGGGTAACACCAGAGATTATAGAGAGAGGGGGCAACACCAGGGATCATAGAGAGAGGGGGCAACACCAGGGATCATAGAGAGAGGGGGTAACACCAGAGATTATAGAGAGAGTGTGCAACACCAGAGATTATAGAGAGGGGGCAACACCAGGGATTATAGAGAGGGGGCAACACCAGGGATCATAGAGAGATGGGGCAACACCAGAGATTATAGAGAGGGGGGGCAACACCAGAGATTATAGAGAGAGGAGGCAACACCAGAGATTATAGAGAGAGGGGGCAACACCAGAGATTAGAGAGAGAGGGGGCAACACCAGGGATCATAGAGAGAGGGGCAACACCAGAGATTATAGAGAGGGGTAACACCAGGGATTATAGAATCAGGGCAACACCAGGGATCAAAGAGAGAGGGGGCAACACCAGAGATTATAGAGAGGGGGCAACACCAGAGATTATAGAGAGGGGGCAACACCAGGTTTTATAGAGAGGGGGCAACACCAGGGGATTATAGAGAGGGGGCAACACCAGGGATTATAGAGAGGAGGCAACACCAGGGATCATAGAGAGAGGGGGAAACACCAGGGATCATAGAGAGAAGAGGCAACACCAGGGATCATAGAGAGAGGGGGCAACACCAGGGATTATAGAGAGAGGGGGGAAACAACAGGGATTATAGAGAGAGGGGGGCAACTCCAGGGATTATAGAGAGAGGGGGCAACACCAGAGATTATAGAGAGAGGGGGCAACACCAGGGATCATAGAGAGAGGGGGCAACACCAGGAATAATAGAGAGAGGGGGCAACACCAGAGATTATAGAGAGAGGGTGCAACACCAGGGATTATAGAGAGGGGGCAACACCAGGGATTATAGAGAGGGGGCAACACAGGGATCATAGAGAGAGGGGGCAACACCAGAGATAATAGAGAGAGGGGGCAACACCAGGGATCATAGAGAGAGGGGGCAACACCAGAGATCATAGAGAGAGGGGGCAACACCAGGAATCATAGAGAGAGGGGGCAACACCAGAGATTATAGAGAGAGGGTGCAACACCAGGGATTATAGAGAGGGGGCAACACCAGGGATTATAGAGAGGGGGTAACACCAGGGATCATAGATAGAGGGGACAACACCAGAGATTATAGAGAGAGGGGGCAACACCAGGGATCATAGAGAGAGGGGGCAACACCAGAGATTATAGAGAGGGGGCAACACCAGGGATTATAGAGAGGGGGCAACACCAGGGATAATAGAGAGAGGGGGCAACACCAGTGATTATAGAGAGGGGGCAACACCAGAGATTATAGAGAGAAGGGGCAACACCAGAGATTATAAAGAGGGGGCAACACCAGGGATTATAGCGAGGGGGCAACACCAGGGATCATAGAGAGAGGGGCAACACCAGAGATTATAGAGAGAGGGGGCAACACCAGAGATTATGGAGAGGGGGCAACACCTTGGATTCTAGAGAGAGGGGGCAACACCAGAGATTATAGAGAGAGGGGGCAACACCAGGGATTATAGAGAGAGGGGGCAACACCAGAGATTATAGAGAGAGGAGGAAAACACCAGGGATTATAGAGAGAAAGGGGCAACACCAGAGATCATAGAGAGAGGAGGCAACACCAGGGATCATAGAGAGAGGGCAACACCAGGGTTTATAGAGAGAGGGGGCAACAACAGGGATCATAGAGAGAGGGGGCAACACCAGGGATTATAGAGAGAGGGGGCAACACCAGGGATCATAGAGAGAGGGGGAAACACCAGAAATTATAGAGAGAGGGGGCAACACCAGGAATCATAGAGAGAGGGGCAACACCAGGGACTATAGAGAGAGGGGGCAACACCAGAGATTATAGAGAGGGGGCAACACCAGGGATTATAGAGAGAGGGGGCAACACCAGGAATTATAGAGAGAGGGGGCAATACCAGGGATGATAGAGAGAGGGGACAACACCAGAGATTATAGAGAGAGGGGGGCAACACCAGGGATTATAGAGAGAGGGGGGCAACAACAGAGACTATAGAGAGAGGGGGGCAACACCAGGGATTATAGAGAGAGGGGGCAACATCAGGGATCATAGAGAGAGGGGGCAACACCAGGGATCATAGAGAGAGGGGGCAACACCAGAGATTATAGAGAGAGGGGGCAACACCAGGGATCATAGAGACAGGGGGCAACACCAGGGATCATAGAGAGAGGGGGCAACACCAGGGATTATAGAGAGAGGGGGCAACACCAGAAATTATAGAGAGAGGGGGCAACACCAGAGATTATAGAGAGAGGGCAACACCAGGGATCATAGAGAAAGGGGGCAACACCAGGGATTATAGAGAGGGGGCAACACCAGGGATTATAGAGGGGGCAACACCAGGGATTATAGAGAGGGGGCAACACAGAGATTATAGAGAGAGGAGGCAACACCAGAGATTATTGAGAGAGGGGGCAACACCAGGGATCATAGAGAGAGGGGGGCAACACCAGGGATTATAGAGAAAGAGGCAACACCAGGGATCATAGAGAGAGGGGGCAACACCAGAGATTATAGAGAGGGGGCAACACTAGGGATTATAGAGAGGGGGCAACACCAGAGATTATAGAGAGAGGGGGCAACACCAGGGATCATAGAGAGAGGGGCAAACACCAGGGATCATAGAGAGAGGGGGCAACACCAGGGATCATAGAGAGAGGGGGCAACACCAGGGATCATAGAGGGAGGGGGCAATATCAGAGATTATAGAGGGAGGGGGCAACACCAGGGATTATAGAGAGAGAGGGCAACACCAGAGATCATAGAGAGAGGGGGCAACACCAGAGATTATAGAGAGAGGGGGCAACACCAGGGATTATAGAGAGGGGGCAACACCAGGGATTATAGAGAGGGGGCAACACCAGAGATTATAGAGAGAAGGGGCAACACCAGAGATTATAAAGAGGGGGCAACACCAGGGATTATAGAGAGGGGGCAACACCAGGGATCATAGAGAGAGGGGGGCAACACCAGAGATTATAGAGAGAGGGGGCAACACCAGAGATTATGGAGAGGGGGCAACACCTTGGATTCTAGAGAGAGGGGGCAACACCAGAGATTATAGAGAGAGGGGGAAACACCAGGGATTATAGAGAGAGGGGGCAACACCAGAGATTATAGAGAGAGGAGGCAACACCAGGGATTATAGAGAGAAAGGGGCAACACCAGAGATTATAGAGAGAGGAGGCAACACCAGGGATCATAGAGAGAGGGCAACACCAGGGTTTATAGAGAGAGGGGGCAACAACAGGGATCATAGAGAGAGGGGGCAACACCAGGGATTATAGAGAGAGGGGGCAAACACCAGGGATCATAGAGAGAGGGGGCAACACCAGAGATTATAGAGAGAGGAGGCAACACCAGGGATTAGTAGAGAGAAAGGGGCAACACCAGAGATTATAGAGGGAGGAGGCAACACCAGGGATCATAGAGAGAGGGGGGCAACACCAGGGATAAAAGAGAGAGAGGGGGCAACACCAGAGATCATAGAGAAAGGGGGCAACACCAGGCATGATAGAGAGGGGGCAACACCTGAGATTATAAAGAGAGGGGGCAACACCAGAGATTAGAGAGAGAGAGAGGGGGCAACACAAGGGATCATAGAGAGAGGGGGCAACACCAGGGATTATAGAGAGAGGGGGCAACACCAGGGATCATAGAGAGAGGAGGCAACACCAGAGATCATAGAGAGAGGGCAACACCAGGGATTATAGAGAGAGGGGGCAACACCAGGGATCAAGGAAAGAGGGGGCAACACCAGGGATCATAGAGAGAGGAGGCAACACCAGGGATCATAGAGAGAGGGGGCAACACCAGGGATTATAGAGAGAGGGGGCAACACCAGGGATCATAGAGAGAGGGGGCAACACCAGAGATTATAGAGAGGGGGTAACACCAGGGATTATAGAGAGGGGGCAACACCAGGGATCATAGAGAGAGGGGGCAACCCCAGAGATTATACAGAGGGGGCAACCCCAGAGATTAGAGAGAGGGGGCAACACCAGGGATTATAGAGAGGGGGCAACACCAGGGATTATAGAGAGGGGGCAACACCAGGGATCATAGAGAGAGGGGGCAACACCAGGGATCATAGAGAGAGGGGGCAACACCATAGATTATGGAGAGGGGGCAACACCTTGGATTCTAGAGAGAGGGGGCAACACCAGAGATTAAAGAGAGAGGGGGCAACACCAGGGATTATAGAGAGAGGCAACACCAGAGATTATAGAGAGAAGGGGCAACACCAGAGATTATAAAGAGGGGGCAACACCAGGGATTATAGAGAGGGGGCAACACCAGGGATCATAGAGAGAGGGGGCAACACCAGAGATTATAGAGAGAGGGGGCAACACCAGAGATTATGGAGAGGGGGCAACACCTTGGATTCTAGAGAGAGGGGGCAACACCAGAGATTATAGAGAGAGGGGGCAACACCAGGGATTATAGAGAGAGGGGGCAACACCAGAGATTATAGAGAGAGGAGGCAACACCAGGGATTATAGAGAAAAAGGGGCAACACCAGAGATTATAGAGAGAGGAGGCAACACCAGGGATCATAGAAAGAGGGCAACACCAGGGTTTATAGAGAGAGGGGGCAACAACAGGGATCATAGAGAGAGGGGGCAACACCAGGGATTATAGAGAGAGGGGGCAACACCAGGGATCATAGAGAGAGAGGGCAACACCAGAGATTATAGAGAGAGGAGGCAACACCAGGGATTATAGAGAGAAAGGGGCAACACCAGAGATTATAGAGAGAGGAGGCAACACCAGGGATCATAGAGAGAGGGCAACACCAGGGTTTATAGAGAGAGGGGGCAACAACAGGGATCATAGAGAGAGGGGGCAACACCAGGGATTATAGAGAGAGGGGGCAACACCAGGGATCACAGAGAGAGGAGGCAACACCAGAGATCATAGAGAGAGGGCAACACCAGGGATTATAGAGAGAGGGGGCAACACCAGGGATCAAGGAAAGAGGGGGCAACACCAGGGATCATAGAGAGAGGAGGCAACACCAGGGATCATAGAGAGAGGGGGCAACACCAGGGATTATAGAGAGAGGGGGCAACACCAGGGATCATAGAGAGAGGGGGCAACACCAGAGATTATAGAGAGGGGGCAACACCAGGGATCATAGAGAGAGGGGGCAACACCAGAGATTATAGAGAGGGGGCAACCCCAGAGATTATAGAGAGGGGGCAACACCAGGGATTATAGAGAGGGGGCAGCACCAGGGATTATAGAGAGGGGGCAACACCAGGGATCATAGAGAGAGGGTGCAACACCAGGGATCATAGAGAGAGGGGGCAACACCAGGGATCACAGAGAGAGGGGGCAACACCAGGGATCATAGAGAAAGGGGGCAACACCAGGGATTATAGATAGAGGGGGGTAAACAACAGGGATTATAGAGAGAGGGGAGAAACAACAGGGATTATAGAGAGAGGGGGCAACACCAGGGATTATAGAGAGAGGGGGCAACACCAGAGATTATAGAGAGAGGGGGCAACACCAGGGATCATAGAGAGAGGGGACAACACCAGGGATCATAGAGAGAGGGGGCAACACCAGAGATTATAGAGAGGGGGCAACACCAGGGATTATAGAGAGGGGGCAACACCAGGGATCATAGAGAAAGGGGGCAACACCAGAGATTATAGAGAGGGGGCAACACCAGAGATTATAGAGAGAAGGGGCAACACCAGAGATTATACAGAGGGGGCAACACCAGGGATTATAGAGAGGGGGCAACACCAGGGATCATAGAGAGAGGGGGCAACACCAGAGATTATAGAGAGAGGGGGCAACACCAGAGATTATAGAGAGAGGGGGCAACACCAGGGATTATAGAGAGGGGGCAACACCAGGGATCATAGAGAGAGGGCAACACAAAAGATTATAGAGAGAGGAGGCAACACCAGGGATCATAGAGAGAGGGCAACACCAGGGTTTATAGAGAGAGGGGGCAACAACAGGGATCATAGAGAGAGGGGGCAACACCAGGGATTATAGAGAGAGGGGGCAACACCAGGGATCACAGAGAGAGGAGGCAACACCAGAGATCATAGAGAGAGGGCAACACCAGGGATTATAGAGAGAGGGGGCAACACCAGGGATCAAGGAAAGAGGGGGCAACACCAGGGATCATAGAGAGAGGAGGCAACACCAGGGATCATAGAGAGAGGGGGCAACACCAGGGATTATAGAGAGAGGGGGCAACACCAGGGATCATAGAGAGAGGGGGCAACACCAGAGATTATAGAGAGGGGGCAACACCAGGGATCATAGAGAGAGGGGGCAACACCAGAGATTATAGAGAGGGGGCAACCCCAGAGATTATAGAGAGGGGGCAACACCAGGGATTATAGAGAGGGGGCAGCACCAGGGATTATAGAGAGGGGGCAACACCAGGGATCATAGAGAGAGGGTGCAACACCAGGGATCATAGAGAGAGGGGGCAACACCAGGGATCACAGAGAGAGGGGGCAACACCAGGGATCATAGAGAAAGGGGGCAACACCAGGGATTATAGAGAGAGGGGGGAAACAACAGGGATTATAGAGAGAGGGGAGAAACAACAGGGATTATAGAGAGAGGGGGCAACACCAGGGATTATAGAGAGAGGGGGCAACACCAGAGATTATAGAGAGAGGGGGCAACACCAGGGATCATAGAGAGAGGGGACAACACCAGGGATCATAGAGAGAGGGGGCAACACCAGAGATTATAGGGAGGGGGCAACACCAGGGATTATAGAGAGGGGGCAACACCAGGGATCATAGAGAAAGGGGGCAACACCAGAGATTATAGAGAGGGGGCAACACCAGAGATTATAGAGAGAAGGGGCAACACCAGAGATTATACAGAGGGGGCAACACCAGGGATTATAGAGAGGGGGCAACACCAGGGATCATAGAGAGAGGGGGCAACACCAGAGATTATAGAGAGAGGGGGCAACACCAGAGATTATAGAGAGAGGGGGCAACACCAGGGATTATAGAGAGGGGGCAACACCAGGGATCATAGAGAGAGGGCAACACAAAAGATTATAGAGAGAGGGGGCAACACCAGATATTATTGAGAGGGGGCAACACCATGGATTCTAGAGAGAGGGGGCAACACCAGAGATTATAGAGAGAGGGGGCAACACCAGAGATTATAGAGAGAGGAGGCAACACCATGGATTAAAGAAAGAGGGGGCAACACCAGAGATAATAGAGAGAGGAGGAGACACCAGGGATCATAGAGAGAGGGCAACACCAGGGATCATAGAGAGAGGCGGCAACACCAGGGATCATAGAGAGAGGGGGCAACATCAGGGATTGTAGAGAGAGGGGGGGCAACACCAGGGATAATAGAGAGAGGGGGCAACACCAGGGATTATAGAGAGGGGGCAACACCAGAGATTATAGAGAGAGGGGGCAACACCAGGGATCATAGAGAGAGGGGGCAACACCAGGGATCATAGAGAGAGGGGGCAACACCAGGGATTATAGAGAGAGGGGGCAACACCAGGGATCATAGAGAGAGGGCAACACCAGAGATTATGGAGAGGGGGCAACACCTTGGATTCTAGAGAGAGGGGGCAACACCAGAGATTATAGAGAGAGGGGGCAACACCAGGGATTATAGAGAGAGGGGGCAACACCAGAGATTATAGAGAGAGGGCAACACCAGGGATTATAGAGAGAGGGGGCAACACCAGGGATCAAGGAAAGAGGGGGCAACACCAGGGATCATAGAGAGAGGAGGCAACACCAGGGATCATAGAGAGAGGGGGCAACACCAGGGATTATAGAGAGAGGGGGCAACACCAGGGATCATAGAGAGAGGGGGCAACACCAGAGATTATAGAGAGGGGGTAACACCAGGGATTATAGAGAGGGGGCAACACCAGGGATCATAGAGAGAGGGGCAACACCAGAGATTATAGAAAGGGGGCAACCCCAGAGATTATAGAGAGGGGGCAACACCAGGGATTATAGAGAGGGGGCAACACCAGGGATTATAGAGAGGGGGCAACACCAGGGATCATAGAGAGAGGGGGCAACACCAGGGATCATAGAGAGAGGGGGCAACACCAGAGATTATGGAGAGGGGGCAACACCTTGGATTCTAGAGAGAGGGGGCAACACCAGAGATTAAAGAGAAAGGGGGCAACACCAGGGATTATAGAGAGGGGGCAACACCAGAGATTATAGAGAGAAGGGGCAACACCAGAGATTATAAAGAGGGGGCAACACCAGGGATTATAGAGAGGGGGCAACACCAGGGATCATAAAGAGAGGGGGCAACACCAGAGATTATAGAGAGAGGGGGCAACACCAGAGATTATGGAGAGGGGGCAACACCTTGGATTCTAGAGAGAGGGGGCAACACCAGAGATTATAGAGAGAGGGGGCAACACCAGGGATTATAGAGAGAGGGGGCAACACCAGAGATTATAGAGAGAGGAGGCAACACCAGGGATTATAGAGAGAAAGGGGCAACACCAGAGATTATAGAGAGAGGAGGCAACACCAGGGATCATAGAAAGAGGGCAACACCAGGGTTTATAGAGAGAGTGGGCAACAACAGGGATCATAGAGAGTTGGGGCAACACCAGGGATTATAGAGAGAGGGGGCAACACCAGGGATCATAGAGAGAGGGGGCAACACCAGAGATTATAGAGAGAGGAGGCAACACCAGGGATTATAGAGAGAAAGGGGCAACACCAGAGATTATAGAGAGAGGAGGCAACACCAGGGATCATAGAGAGAGGGCAACACCAGGGTTTATAGAGAGAGGGGGCAACAACAGGGATCATAGAGAGAGGGGGCAACATCAGGGATTATAGAGAGAGGGGGCAACACCAGGGATCACAGAGAGAGGAGGCAACACCAGAGATCATAGAGAGAGGGCAACACCAGGGATTATAGAGAGAGGGGGCAACACCAGGGATCAAGGAAAGAGGGGGCAACACCAGGGATCATAGAGAGAGGAGGCAACACCAGGGATCATAGAGAGAGGGGGCAACACCAGGGATTATAGAGAGAGGGGGCAACACCAGGGATCATAGAGAGAGGGGGCAACACCAGAGATTATAGAGAGGGGGCAACACCAGGGATCATAGAGAGAGGGGGCAACACCAGAGATTATAGAGAGAGGGGGCAACACCAGGGATCACAGAGAGAGGGGGCAACACCAGGGATCATAGAGAAAGGGGGCAACACCAGGGATTATAGAGAGAGGGGGGGAAACAACAGGGATTATAGAGAGAGGGGAGAAACAACAGGGATTATAGAGAGAGGGGGCAACACCAGGGATTATAGAGAGAGGGGGCAACACCAGAGATTATAGAGAGAGGGGGCAACACCAGGGATCATAGAGAGAGGGGACAACACCAGGGATCATAGAGAGAGGGGGCAACACCAGAGATTATAGAGAGGGGGCAACACCAGGGATTATAGAGAGGGGGCAACACCAGGGATCATAGAGAAAGGGGGCAACACCAGAGATTATAGAGAGGGGGCAACACCAGAGATTATAGAGAGAAGGGGCAACACCAGAGATTATAGAGAGGGGGCAACACCAGGGATTATAGAGAGGGGGCAACAACAGGGATCATAGAGAGAGGGGGCAACACCAGAGATTATAGAGAGAGGGGGCAACACCAGAGATTATAGAGAGAGGGGGCAACACCAGGGATTATAGAGAGGGGGCAACACCAGGGATCATAGAGAGAGGGGGCAACACAAAAGATTAGAGAGAGAGGGGGCAACACCAGATATTATAGAGAGAGGGGGCAACACCAGGGATTATAGAGAGAGGGGGCAACACCAGAGATAATAGAGAGAGGAGGCAACACCAGGGATCATAGAGAGAGGGCAACACCAGGGATCATAGAGAGAGGCGGCAACACCAGGGATCATAGAGAGAGGGGGCAACATCAGGGATTATAGAGAGAGGGGGGGCAACACCAGGGATAATAGAGAGAGGGGGCAACACCAGGGATTATAGAGAGAGGGGGCAACATCAGGGATCATAGAGAGAGGGGGCAACACCAGGGATCATAGAGAGAGGGGGCAACACCAGAAATTATAGAGAGAGGAGGCAACACCAGAGATTATAGAGAGAGGGCAACACCAGGGATCATAGAGAAAGGGGGCAACACCAGGGATTATAGAGAGGGGGCAACACCAGTAATTATAGAGGGGGCAACACCAGGGATTATAGAGAGGGGGCAACACCAGAGATTATAGAGAGAGGAGGCAACACCAGAGATTATTGAGAGAGGGGGCAACACCAGGGATCATAGAGAGAGGGGGGCAACATCAGGGATTATAGAGAAAGGGGCAACACCAGGGATCATTGAGAGAGGGGGCAACACCAGAGATTATAGAGAGGGGGCAACACCAGGGATTATAGAGAGGGGGCAACACCAGAGATTATAGAGAGAGGGGGCAACACCAGGGATCATAGAGAGAGGGGGCAACACCAGGGATCATAGAGAGAGGGGGCAACACCAGGGATTATAGAGAGAGGGGGCAACACCAGGGATCATAGAGAGAGGGCAACACCAGAGATTATGGAGAGGGGGCAACACCTTGGATTCTAGAGAGAGGGGGCAACACCAGAGATTATAGAGAGAGGGGGCAACACCAGGGATTATAGAGAGAGGGGGCAACACCAGAGATTATAGAGAGAGGAGGCAACACCAGGGATCATAGAGAGAGGGCAACACCAGGGTTTATAGAGAGAGGGGGCAACAACAGGGATCATAGAGAGAGGGGGCAACACCAGGGATTATAGAGAGAGGGGGCAACACCAGGGATCATAGAGAGAGGGGGCAACACCAGAGATTATAGAGAGAGGAGGCAACACCAGGGATTATAGAGAGAAAGGGGCAACACCAGAGATTATAGAGAGAGGAGGCAACACCAGGGATCATAGAGAGAGGGCAACACCAGGGTTTATAGAGAGAGGGGGCAACACCAGGGATCATAGAGAGAGGGCAACACCAGGGATTATAGAGAGAGGGGGCAACACCAGGGATCAAGGAAAGAGGGGGCAACACCAGGGATCATAGAGAGAGGAGGCAACACCAGGGATCATAGAGAGAGGGGGCAACACCAGGGATTATAGAGAGAGGGGGCAACACCAGGGATCATAGAGAGAGGGGGCAACACCAGAGATTATAGAGAGGGGGTAACACCAGGGATTATAGAGAGGGGGCAACACCAGGGATCATAGAGAGAGGGGGCAACACCAGAGATTATAGAGAGGGGGCAACCCCAGAGATTATAGAGAGGTGGCAACACCAGGGATTATAGAGAGGGGGCAACACCAGGGATTATAGAGAGGGGGCAACACCAGGGATCATAGAGAGAGGGGGCAACACCAGGGATCATAGAGAGAGGGGGCAACACCAGGGATCATAGAGAGAGGGGGCAACACCAGGGATCATAGAGAAAGGGGGCAACACCAGGGATTATAGAGAGAGGGGGAGAAACAACAGGGATTATAGAGAGAGGGGAGAAACAACAGGGATTATAGAGAGAGGGGGCAACACCAGAGATCATAGAGAGAGGGGGCAACACCAGAGATTATAGAGAGAGGGGGCAACACCATGGATCATAGAGAGAGGGGACAACACCAGGGATCATAGAGAGAGGGGGCAACACCAGAGATTATAGAGAGGGGGCAACACCATGGATCATAGAGAGAGGAGGCAACACCAGGGATCATAGAGAGAGGGGGCAACACCAGGGATTATAGAGAGAGGGGGCAACACCAGGGATCATAGAGAGAGGGGGCAACACCAGAGATTATAGAGAGGGGGTAACACCAGGGATTATAGAGAGGGGGCAACACCAGGGATCATAGAGAGAGGGGGCAACACCAGAGATTATAGAGAGGGGGCAACCCCAGAGATTATAGAGAGGTGGCAACACCAGGGATTATAGAGAGGGGGCAACACCAGGGATTATAGAGAGGGGGCAACACCAGGGATCATAGAGAGAGGGGGCAACACCAGGGATCATAGAGAGAGGAGGCAACACCAGGGATCATAGAAAGAGGGCAACACCAGGGATTATAGAGAGAGGGGGCAACACCATGGATCAAAGAGAGAGGAGGCAACACCAGGGATCATAAAGAGAGGGGGCAACACCAGGGATCATAGAGAGAAGGGACAACACCAGAGATTATATAAAGGGGGTAACACCAGGGATTATAGAGACGGGGCAACACCAGGGATTATAGAGAGGGGGCAACACCAGATATTATAGAGAGGGGGCAACACCAGGGATTATAGAGAGGGGGCAACACCAGGGATTATAGAGAGAGGAGGCAACACCAGGGATTATAGAGAGAGGGGGCAACACCAGGGACTATAGAGAGAGGGGGCAACACCAGAGATTATAAAGAGAGGGGGCAACACCAGGGATCATAGAGAGAGGGGGCAACACCAGGGACTATAGAGAGAGGGGGCAACACCAGGGACTAAAGAGAGGGGGGCAACACCAGAGATGATAGAGAGAGGGGGCAACACCAGGGATCATAGAGAGAGGGGGCAACACCAGGGATCATAGAGAGAGGGGGCAACACCAGAGATTATGGAGAGGGGGCAACACCATGGATTCTAGAGAGAGGGGGCAACACCAGAGATTATAGAGAGAGGGGGCAACACCAGGGATTATAGAGAGAGGGGGCAACACCAGAGATTATAGAGAGAGGAGGCAACACCAGGGATCATAGAGAGAGGGGGCAACACCAGGAATCATAGAGAGAGGGGGGCAACACCAGAGATTATAGGGAGAGGGTGCAACACCAGGGATCATAGAGAGAGGGGGGCAACACCAGAGATTATAGGGAGGGGGGCAACACCAGAGATTATAGAGAGAGGGGGCAACACGAGGGATCATAGAGAGAAGGGGTAACACTAGGGATTATAGAGAGAGGGGGCAACACCAGAGATTATAGAGAGAGGGGGCAACACCAGGCATTATAGAGAGGGGGCAACACCAGGGATTATAGAGAGAGGGGGCAACACCAGAGATTATAGAGAGAGGGTGCAACACCAGTTATTATAGAAAGAGGGAGCAACACCAGGGATCATAGAGAGAGGGGGCAACACCAGGGATCATAGAGAGAGGGGGCAACACCAGGGATCATAGAGAGAGGGGGGCAACACCAGGGATTATAGAGAGAGCGGGAAAAAACCAGGGATTATAGAGAGGGGGCAACACCAGGGATTATAGAGAGAGGGGGCAACACCAGAGATTACATAGAGAGAGGGGTCAACACCAGGGATCATAGAGAGAGGGGGCAACATCAGGGATTATAGAGAGAGGGGGCAACACCAGGGATCATAGAGAGAGGGGGCAACACCAGGGATTATAGAGAGAGGGGGCAACACCAGGGATCATAGAGAGGGGGCAACACCAGGGATCATAGAGAGAGGGGGCAACACCAGAGATTATGGAGAGGGGGCAACACCATGGATTTTAGAGAGAGGGGGCAACACCAGAGATTATAGAGAGAGGGGGCAACACCAGGGATTATAGAGAGAGGGGGCAACACCAGAGATTATAGAGAGAGGAGGCAACACCAGGGATCATAGAGAGAGGGGGCAACACCAGGAATCATAGAGAGAGGGGGCAACACCAGAGATTATAGGGAGAGGGGGCAACACCAGGGATCATAGAGAGAGGGGGGCAACACGAGAGATTATAGGGAGAGGGGGCAACACCAGAGATTATAGAGAGAGGGGGCAACACCAGGGATTATAGAGAGAGGGGGCAACACCAGGGATCATAGAGAGAAGGGGCAACACCAGGAATTATAGAGAGAGGGGGCAACACCAGAGATTATGGAGAGAGGGGGCAACACCAGAGATTATAGTGAGAGGGGGCAACACCAGAGATTATAGAGAGGGGGTAACACCAGGCATTATATAGAGAGGGGGCAACACCAGGGATCATAGAGAGAGGGCAACACCAGGGATCAAAGAGAGAGGAGGCAACACCAGAGATTATGGAGAGAGGGGGCAACACCAGGGATTATAGAGAGAGGGGGCAACACCAGGGAATATAGAGAGAGGGGGCAACACCAGGGATTATAGAGAGAGGGGGCAACACCAGAGATCATAGAGAGAGGGGGGCAACACCAGAGATCATAGAGAGAGGGGGCAACACCAGGGATTATAGAGAGAGGGGGGCAACACCAGAGATTATAGAGAGAGGGGGCAACACCAGGGATTATAGGGAGAGGGGACAACACCAGAGATTATAGAGAGAGGGGGCAACACCAGAGATTATAGAGAGAGGGGGCAACACCAGAGATTATAGAGAGAGGGAGCAACAGCAGGGATTATAGAGAGAGGGGGCAACACCAGGGATCATAGAGAGAAGGGGCAACACCAGGGATTATAGAGAGAGGGGGCAACACCAGAGATTATAGAGGGGGCAACACCAGAGATTATAGAGAGAGGGCAACACCAGGCATTATAGAGAGAGGGGGCAACACCAGGTTTTATAGAGAGGGGGCAACACCAGTGATCATAGAGAGAGGGCAACACCAGGGATCAAAGAGAAAGGAGGCAACACCAGAGATTATAGAGAGAGGGGGCAACACCAGGGATTATAGAGAGAGGGGGCAACACCAGGGATTATAGAGAGAGGGGGCAACACCAGGGATTATAGAGAGAGGGGGCAACACCAGAGATCATATAGAGGGGGCAACACCAGGGATTATAGAGAGGGGGCAACACCAGAGATCATAGAGAGGGGGCAACACCAGGGATTATAGAGAGAGGGGGCAACACCAGAGATCATAGAGAGGGGGCAACACCAGGGATTATAGAGAGAGGGGGCAACACCAGGGATCATAGAGAGAGGGGGCAACACCAGGGATTATAGAGAGAGGGGGCAACACCAGGGATCATAGAGAAAGGGGGCAACACCAGGGATTATAGAGATGGGGGGTAACACCAGAGATCATAGAGAGGGGGCAACACCAGGGATTATACAGAGAGAGGGCAACACCAGATATCATAGAGAGAGGGGGCAACACCAGGGATTATAGAGAGAGGGGGCAACACCAGGGATTATAGAGAAAGGGGGCAACACCAGAGATCATATAGAGGGGGCAACACCATGGATTATAGAGAGGGGGCAACACCAGAGATTATAGAGAGAGGGGGCAACACCAGGGATCATAGAGAGAGGGGGCAACACCAGAGATCATATAGAGGGGGCAACACCAGGGATTATAGAGATAGGGGGCAACACCAGAGATCATAGAGAGGGGGCAACACCAGGGATTATACAGAGAGAGGGCAACACCAGATATCATAGAGAGAGGGGGCAACACCAGGAATTATAGAGAGAGGGGGCAACACCAGAGATTATAGAGAGAGGGGGCAACACCATAGATTATAGAGAGAGGGGGCAACACCAGAGATTATAGAGAGAGGGGGCAACACCAGGGTTCATAGTGAGAGGGGGCAGCACCAGGGATCATAGAGAGAGGGTGCAACACCAGGGATTATAGAGAGAGGGGACAACACCAGAGATCATAGAAAGAGGGGACAACAACAGGTATTATAGAGAGAGGGGGCAACACCAGGTATTATAGAGAGAGGGGGCAACACCAGAGATTATAAAAAGGGGAGGCAACACCAGGGATCATAGAGAGAGGGGGCAACACCAGAGATTATAGAGAGAGGGGACAACACCAGGGATTATAGAGAGAGGGGGCAACACCAGGGATTATAGAGAGGGGGGGCAACACCAGGGATTATAGAGAGAGGAGGAAACACCATAGATCATAGAGAGAGGGGGCAACACCAAGGATTATAGAGAGAAGGGGCAACACCAGGGATTATAGAGAGAGGAGGCAACACCAGAGATCATAGAGAGAGGGGGCAACACCAGAGATCATAGAGGGGGCAACACCAGAGAATATAGAGAGAGGGGGCAACACCAGGGATTATAGAGAGGGGGCAACACCAGAGATCGTAGAGAGAGGGGGCAACACCAGAGAATATAGAGAGAGGGGGCAACACCAGGGATTATAGAGAGAGGGGGCAACACCAGGGATCATAGAGAGAGGAGGCAACACCAGGGATCATAGAGAGAGGGGGCAACACCAGAGATTATAGAGAGAGGGGGCAACACCAGAGATTATAGAGAGAGGGGGAAACACCAGGGATCATAGAGAGAGGGGGCAACACCAGGGATTATAGAGAGAGGGGGGCAACACCAGGGATTATAGAGAAAGGGGGCTACACCAGAGATCATAGAGAGAGGGGACAACACCAGGCATTCTAGAGAGGGGGCAACACCAGATATTATAGAGAGAGGGGGCAACACCAGAGATTATAGAGAGAGGGGGCAACACCAGAGATCATAGAGAGAGGGGGCAACACCAGGGATCATAGAGAGAGGGGGCAACACCAGGGATTATAGAGAGAGGGGGCAACACCAGAGATTATAGAGAGAGGGGGCAACACCAGGGATCATAGAGAGAGGAGGCAACACCAGGGATCATAGAGAGAGGGGGCAACACCAGGGATCATAGAGAGAGGGGGCAACACCAGGGATCATAGAGAGAGGAGGCAACACCAGGGATCATAGAGAGAGGAGGCAACACCAGAGATTATAGAGAGAGGGGACATCTCCAGAGATTATAGAGAAAGGGGGCAACACAAGGGATCATAGAGAGAGGGGGCAACACCAGGGATCATAGAGAGAGGGGACAACACCAGGGATTAAAGAGAGAGGAGGCAACACCAGAGATCAAAGAGAGAGGGGGCAACACCAGAGATCATAGAGAGAGGAGGCAACACCAGGGATTATAGAGAGAGGGGGCAACACCAGGGATCATAGAGAGAGGAGGCAACACCAGGGATTATAGAGAGAGGGGGCAACACCAGAGATTATAGAGAGAGGGGGCAACACCAGAGATTATAGAGAGAGGGGGCAACACCAGGGATTATAGAGAGGAGGCAACACCAGGGATCATAGAGAGAGGGGGGCAACACCAGGGATTAAAGAGAGAGGGGACAACACCAGAGATCATAGAGAGAGGGGGCAACACCAGGCATTATAGAGAGGGGGCAACACCAGAGATTATAAAGAGAGGGGGCAACACCAGAGATTATAGAGAGAGAGAGGGGGCAACATAAGGGATTATAGAGAGAGGGGGCAACACCAGGGATTATAGAGAGAGGGGGCAACACCAGGGATCATAGAGAGAGGGGGCAACACCAGGGATCATAGAGAGAGGGGGCAACACCAGGGATCATAGAGAGAGGGGGCAACACCAGGGATCATAGAGAGAGGGGGCACCACCATGGATCATAGAGAGAGGAGGCAACACCAGAGATTATAGAGAGAGGGGACAACATCAGAGATTATAGAGAGAGGGGGCCACACCAGGGATCATAGAGAGAGGGGACAACACCAGAGATTATAGAGAGAGGGGGCAACACCAGAGATTATAGAGAGAGGGGGCAACACCAGGAATTATAGAGAGAGGGGGCAACACCAGGGATCCTAGAGAGAGGGGGCAACACCAGGGATCATAGAGAGAGGGGGCAACACCAGAGATTATAGAGAGGGGGCAATACCAGGGATTATAGAGAGGGGTCAACACCAGGGATCATAGAGAGAGGGGGCAACACCAGAGATTATAGAGAGGGGGCAACACCAGGGATCCTAGAGAGAGGGGGCAACACCAGGGATCATAGAGAGAGGGGCAACACCAGAGATTATAGAGAGGGGCCAACACCAGGAATTATAGAAAGGGGGCAACACCAGAGATTATAGAGAGAGGGGGCAACACCAAGGATTATAGAGAGAAGGGGCAACACCAGGGATTATAGAGAAAGGGGCAACACCAGGGATCATAGAGAGAGGGGGCAACAACAGAGATTATTGAGAGGGGGCAACACCAGAGATTATAGAGAGAGGGGGCAACACCAGGATTTAAAGAGAGAGGGGGCAACACCAGGGATCCTAAAGAGAGGGGACAACAACAGGGATCATAGAGAGAGGGGGCAACACCAGAGATTATAGAGAGGGGGCAATACCAGGGATTATAGAGAGGGGGCAACACCAGGGATCATAGAGAGAGGGGGCAACACCAGAGATTATAGAGAGGGGGCAACACCAGGGATCCTAGAGAGAGGGGGCAACACCAGGGATCATAGAGAGAGGGGGGCAACACCAGAGATTATAGAGAGGGGGCAACACCAGGGATTATAGAGAGGGGGCAACACCAGAGATTATAGAGAGAGGGGGCAACACCAGGGATTATAGAGAAAGGGGCAACACCAGGGATTATAGAGAAAGGGGCAACACCAGGGATCATAGAGAGAGGGGGCAACACCAGAGATTATTGAGAGGGGCAACACCAGAAATTATAGAGAGAGGGGGCAACACCAGGAATTATAGAGAGAGGGGGCAACACCAGGGATCCTAGAGAGAGGGGGCAACACCAGTGATCATAGAGAGAGGGGGCAAAACCAGAGATTATAGAGAGGGGGCAATACCAGGGATTATAGAGAGGGGGCAAAACCAGGGATCATAGAGAGAGGGGGCAACACCAGAGATTATAGAGAGGGGGCAACACCAGGGATCCTAGAGAGAGGGGGCAACACCAGGGATCATAGAGAGATGGGGGAAACCCCAGAGATTATAGAGAGGGGGCAACACCAGGGATTATAGAGAGGGGGCAACACCAGAGATTATAGAGAGAGGGGGCAACACCAGGGATTATAGAGAGAGGGGGCAACACCAGGGATTATAGAGAAAGGAGCAACACCAGGGATCATAGAGAGAGGGGGCAACACCAGAGATTATAGAGAGGGGGCAACACCAGGGATTATAGAGAGGGGGCAACACCGGAGATTATAGAGAGGGGGGCAACACCAGGGATTATAGAGAGAGGGGACAACACCAGGGATTATAGAGAAAGGGGCAACACCTGGGATCATAGAGAGAGAGGGCAACACCAGAGATTATAGAGACGGGGGCAACACCAGGGATTATAGAGAGGGGGCAACACCAGAGATTATAGAGAGAGGGGGCAACACCAGGGATCATAGAGAGAGGAGGCAACACCAGGGATCATAGAGAGAGGGCAACACCAGGGATTATAGAGAGAGGGGGCAACACCAGGGATCAAAGAGAGAGGGGGCAACACCAGGGATCATAGAGAGAGGAGGCAACACCAGGGATCATAGAGAGAGGGGGCAACACCAGGGATTATAGAGAGAGGGGGCAACACCAGGGATCATAGAGAGAGGGGGCAACACCAGAGATTATAGAGAGGGGGTAACACCAGGGATTATAGAGAGGGGGCAACACCAGGGATCATAGAAAGGGGGCAACAGAGATTATAGAGAGGGGGCAACACCAGGGATTATAGAGAGGGGGCAACACCAGAGATTATAGAGAGGGGGCAACACCAGAGATTATAGAGGGGGGCAACACCAGGGATTATAGAGAGGGGGTAACACCAGGGATTATAGAAAGGGGGCAACACCAGAGATTATAGAGAGGGGGCAACACCTGAGATTATAGAGAGGGGGCAACACCAGGGATTATAGAGAGGGGGCAACACCAGGGATTATAGAGAGTTGGCAACACCAGGGATCATAGAGAGAGGGGGCAACACCAGGGATCATAGAGAAAGGGGGCAACACCAGTGATCATAGAGAGAGGAGGCAACACCAGGGATCATAGAGAGAGGGGGCAACACCAGGGATCATAGAGAGAGGGGGCAACACCAGGGATTATAGAGAGAGGGGGGGAAACAACAGGGATTATAGAGAGAGGGGGCAACACCAGGGATTATAGAGAGAGGGGGGCAACACCAGAGATTATAGAGAGAGGGGGCAACACCAGGGATCATAGAGAGAGGGGGGCAACACCAGGGATCATAGAGAGAGGGGGCAACACCAGAGATTATAGAGAGAGTGTGCAACACCAGAGATTATAGAGAGGGGGCAACACCAGGGATTATAGAGAGGGGGCAACACCAGGGATCATAGAGAGATGGGGCAACACCAGAGATTATAGAGAGGGGGCAACACCAGAGATTATAGAGAGAAGAGGCAAAACCAGAGATTATAGAGAGGAGGCAACACCAGGGATTATAGAGGGAGGGGGCAACACCAGGGATCATAGAGAGAGGGGGCAACACCAGTAATTATAGAGAGAGGGGGCAACACCAGGAATCATAAAGAGAGGGGCAACACCAGGGACTATAGAGAGAGGGGGCAACAGCAGAGATTATAGAGAGGGGGCAACACCAGGGATTATAGAGAGAGGGGGCAACACCAGGGATTATAGAGAGAGGGGGCAACACCAGGGATTATAGAGAGAGGGGGCAACACCAGAGATTATAGAGAGAGGGGGCAACATCAGGGATTATAGAGAGGGGGGCAACACCAGGGATTATAGAGAGAGGGGGCAACATCAGGGATTATAGAGAGAGGGGGCAACACCAGGGATCATAGAGATAGGGGGCAACACCAGGGATCATAGAGAGAGGGGGCAACACCAGGAATCATAGAGAGAGGGGCAACACCAGGGATTATAGAGAGAGGGGGCAACAACAGAGATTATAGTGAGGGGGGCAACACCAGGGATTATAGAGAGAGGGGGCAACACCAGAGACTATAGAGAGAGGGGGCAACATCAGGGATTATAGAGAGAGGGGGCAACACCAGGGATCATAGAGAGAGGGGGCAAAACCAGGTATCATAGAGAGAGGAGGCAACACCAGAGATTATAGAGAGAGGGGGCAACACCACGGATCATAGAGAGAGGGGGCAACTACAGGGATTATAGAGTGAGGGGGGCAACACCAGGGATTATAGAGAGAGGGGGCAACACCAGAGATTATAGAGAGAGGGGGGCAACACCAGGGATTATAGAGAGAGGGGGCAACACCAGGGATCATAGAGAGAGGGGGCAACACCAGAGATTATAGAGAGAGGGGGGCAACACCAGAGATTATAGAGAGAGGGGGCAACACCAGGGATTATAGAGAGAGGGGGTAACACCAGAGATTATAGAGAGAGGGGGCAACACCAGGGATCATAGAGAGAGGGGGCAACACCAGGGATCATAGAGAGAGGGGGTAACACCAGAGATTATAGAGAGAGTGTGCAACACCAGAGATTATAGAGAGGGGGCAACACCAGGGATTATAGAGAGGGGGCAACACCAGGGATCATAGAGAGATGGGGCAACACCAGAGATTATAGAGAGGGGGGGCAACACCAGAGATTATAGAGAGAGGAGGCAACACCAGAGATTATAGAGAGAGGGGGGCAACACCAGAGATTAGAGAGAGAGGGGGGCAACACCAGGGATCATAGAGAGAGGGGGCAACACCAGAGATTATAGAGAGGGGGTAACACCAGGGATTATAGAATCAGGGCAACACCAGGGATCAAAGAGAGAGGGGGCAACACCAGAGATTATAGAGAGGGGGCAACACCAGAGATTATAGAGAGGGGGCAACACCAGGTTTTATAGAGAGGGGGCAACACCAGGGATTATAGAGAGGGGGCAACACCAGGGATTATAGAGAGGAGGCAACACCAGGGATCATAGAGAGAGGGGGAAACACCAGGGATCATAGAGAGAAGAGGCAACACCAGGGATCATAGAGAGAGGGGGCAACACCAGGGATTATAGAGAGAGGGGGGGAAACAACAGGGATTATAGAGAGAGGGGGCAACTCCAGGGATTATAGAGAGAGGGGGCAACACCAGAGATTATAGAGAGAGGGGGCAACACCAGGGATCATAGAGAGAGGGGGCAACACCAGGAATAATAGAGAGAGGGGGCAACACCAGAGATTATAGAGAGAGGGTGCAACACCAGGGATTATAGAGAGGGGGCAACACCAGGGATTATAGAGAGGGGGCAACACCAGGGATCATAGAGAGAGGGGGCAACACCAGAGATAATAGAGAGAGGGGGCAACACCAGGGATCATAGAGAGAGGGGGCAACACCAGAGATCATAGAGAGAGGGGGCAACACCAGGAATCATAGAGAGAGGGGGCAACACCAGAGATTATAGAGAGAGGGTGCAACACCAGGGATTATAGAGAGGGGGCAACACCAGGGATTATAGAGAGGGGGTAACACCAGGGATCATAGATAGAGGGGACAACACCAGAGATTATAGAGAGAGGGGGCAACACCAGGGATCATAGAGAGAGGGGGCAACACCAGAGATTATAGAGAGGGGGGCAACACCAGGGATTATAGAGAGGGGGCAACACCAGGGATAATAGAGAGAGGGGGCAACACCAGTGATTATAGAGAGGGGGCAACACCAGAGATTATAGAGAGAAGGGGCAACACCAGAGATTATAAAGAGGGGGCAACACCAGGGATTATAGCGAGGGGGCAACACCAGGGATCATAGAGAGAGGGGGCAACACCAGAGATTATAGAGAGAGGGGGCAACACCAGAGATTATGGAGAGGGGGGCAACACCTTGGATTCTAGAGAGAGGGGGCAACACCAGAGATTATAGAGAGAGGGGGCAACACCAGGGATTATAGAGAGAGGGGGCAACACCAGAGATTATAGAGAGAGGAGGAAACACCAGGGATTATAGAGAGAAAGGGGCAACACCAGAGATCATAGAGAGAGGAGGCAACACCAGGGATCATAGAGAGAGGGCAACACCAGGGTTTATAGAGAGAGGGGGCAACAACAGGGATCATAGAGAGAGGGGGGCAACACCAGGGATTATAGAGAGAGGGGGCAACACCAGGGATCATAGAGAGAGGGGGACAACACCAGAAATTATAGAGAGAGGGGGCAACACCAGGAATCATAGAGAGAGGGGCAACACCAGGGACTATAGAGAGAGGGGGCAACACCAGAGATTATAGAGAGGGGGCAACACCAGGGATTATAGAGAGAGGGGGGCAACACCAGGAATTATAGAGAGAGGGGGCAATACCAGGGATGATAGAGAGAGGGGACAACCCAGAGATTATAGAGAGAGGGGGGGCAACACCAGGGATTATAGAGAGAGGGGGCAACAACAGAGACTATAGAGAGAGAGGGGGGCAACACCAGGGATTATAGAGAGAGGGGGCAACATCAGGGATCATAGAGAGAGGGGGCAACACCAGGGATCATAGAGAGAGGGGGCAACACCAGAGATTATAGAGAGAGGGGGCAACACCAGGGATCATAGAGACAGGGGGGCAACACCAGGGATCATAGAGAGAGGGGGCAACACCAGGGATTATAGAGAGAGGGGGCAACACCAGAAATTATAGAGAGAGGGGGCAACACCAGAGATTATAGAGAGAGGGCAACACCAGGGATCATAGAGAAGCGGGGCAACACCAGGGGATTATAGAGAGGGGGCAACACCAGGGATTATAGAGGGGGCAACACCAGGGATTATAGAGAGGGGGCAACACCAGAGATTATAGAGAGAGGAGGGCAACACCAGAGATTATTGAGAGAGGGGGCAACACCAGGGATCATAGAGAGAGGGGGGGCAACACCAGGGATTATAGAGAAAGAGGCAACACCAGGGATCATAGAGAGAGGGGGCACACCAGAGATTATAGAGAGGGGGCAACACTAGGGATTATAGAGAGGGGGCAACACCAGAGATTATAGAGAGAGGGGGCAACACCAGGGATCATAGAGAGAGGGGGCAACACCAGGGATCATAGAGAGAGGGGGCAACACCAGGGATCATAGAGAGAGGGGGGCAACACCAGGGATCATAGAGGGAGGGGGCAATATCAGAGATTATAGAGGGAGGGGGCAACACCAGGGATTATAGAGAGAGAGGGCAACACCAGAGATCATAGAGAGAGGGGGGCAACACCAGAGATTATAGAGAGAGGGGGCAACACCAGGGATTATAGAGAGGGGGCAACACCAGAGGATTATAGAGAGAAGGGGGCAACACCAGAGATTATAAAGAGAGGGGCAACACCAGGAGATTATAGAGAGGGGGGCAACACCAGGGATCATAGAGAGAGGGGGCAACACCAGAGATTATAGAGAGAGGGGGCAACACCAGAGATTATGGAGAGGGGGCAACACCTTGGATTCTAGAGAGAGGGGGCAACACCAGAGATTATAGAGAGAGGGGGAAACACCAGGGATTATAGAGAGAGGGGGCAACACCAGAGATTATAGAGAGAGGAGGCAACACCAGGGATTATAGAGAGAAAGGGGCAACACCAGAGATTATAGCAGAGAGGAGGCAACACCAGGGATCATAGAGAGAGGGCAACACCAGGGTTTATAGAGAGAGGGTGGCAACAACAGGGATCATAGAGAGAGGGGGCAACACCAGGGATTATAGAGAGAGGGGGCAACACCAGGGATCATAGAGAGAGGGGGCAACACCAGAGATTATAGAGAGAGGAGGCAACACCAGGGATTATAGAGAGAAAGGGGCAACACCAGAGATTATAGAGGGAGGAGGCAACACCAGGGATCATAGAGAGAGGGGGGCAACACCAGGGATAAAAGAGAGAGGGGGCAACACCAGAGATCATAGAGAAAGGGGGCAACACCAGGCATGATAGAGAGGGGGCAACACCTGAGATTATAAAGAGAGGGGGCAACACCAGAGATTAGAGAGAGAGAGAGGGGGCAACACAAGGGATCATAGAGAGAGGGGGCAACACCAGGGATTATAGAGAGAGGGGGCAACACCAGGGATCATAGAGAGAGGAGGCAACACCAGAGATCATAGAGAGAGGGGCAACACCAGGGATTATAGAGAGAGGGGGCAACACCAGGGATCAAGGAAAGAGGGGGCAACACCAGGGATCATAGAGAGAGGAGGCAACACCAGGGATCATAGAGAGAGGGGGCAACACCAGGGATTATAGAGAGAGGGGGCAACACAGGGATCATAGAGAGAGGGGGGCAACACCAGAGATTATAGAGAGGGGGGTAACACCCAGGGATTATAGAGAGGGGGCAACACCAGGGATCATAGAGAGAGGGGGCAACCCCAGAGATTATACAGAGGGGGCAACCCCAGAGATTAGAGAGAGGGGGGCAACACCAGGGATTATAGAGAGGGGGCAACACCAGGGATTATAGAGAGGGGGCAACACCAGGGGATCATAGAGAGAGGGGGCAACACCAGGGATCATAGAGAGAGGGGGCAACACCATAGATTATGGAGAGGGGGCAACACCTTGGATTCTAGAGAGAGGGGGCAACACCAGAGATTAAAGAGAGAGGGGGCAACACCAGGGATTATAGAGAGAGGCAACACCAGAGATTATAGAGAGAAGGGGCAACACCAGAGATTATAAAGAGGGGGCAACACCAGGGATTATAGAGAGGGGGCAACACCAGGGATCATAGAGAGAGGGGGGCAACACCAGAGATTATAGAGAGAGGGGGCAACACCAGAGATTATGGAGAGGGGGCAACACCTTGGATTCTAGAGAGAGGGGGCAACACCAGAGATTATAGAGAGAGGGGGCAACACCAGGGATTATAGAGAGAGGGGGCAACACCAGAGATTATAGAGAGAGGAGGCAACACCAGGGATTATAGAGAGAAAGGGGCAACACCAGAGATTATAGAGAGAGGAGGCAACACCAGGGATCATAGAAAGAGGGCAACACCAGGGGTTTATAGAGAGAGGGGGCAACAACAGGGATCATAGAGAGAGGGGGCAACACCAGGGATTATAGAGAGAGGGGGGCAACACCAGGGATCATAGAGAGAGAGGGCAACACCAGAGATTATAGAGAGAGGAGGCAACACCAGGGATTATAGAGAGAAAGGGGCAACACCAGAGATTATAGAGAGAGGAGGCAACACCAGGGATCATAGAGAGAGGGCAACACCAGGGTTTATAGAGAGAGGGGGCAACAACAGGGATCATAGAGAGAGGGGGCAACACCAGGGATTATAGAGAGAGGGGGGCAACACCAGGGATCACAGAGAGAGGAGGCAACACCAGAGATCATAGAGAGAGGGGCAACACCAGGGATTATAGAGAGAGGGGGGCAACACCAGGGATCAAGGAAAGAGGGGGCAACACCAGGGATCATAGAGAGAGGAGGCAACACCAGGGATCATAGAGAGAGGGAGGGCAACACCAGGGATTATAGAGAGAGGGGGCAACACCAGGGATCATAGAGAGAGGGGGCAACACCAGAGATTATAGAGAGGGGGCAACACCAGGGATCATAGAGAGAGGGGGCAACACCAGAGATTATAGAGAGGGGGCAACCCCAGAGATTATAGAGAGGGGGCAACACCAGGGATTATAGAGAGGGGGCAGCACCAGGGATTATAGAGAGGGGGCAACACCAGGGATCATAGAGAGAGGGTGCAACACCAGGATCATAGAGAGAGGGGGCAACACCAGGGATCACAGAGAGAGGGGGGCAACACCAGGGATCATAGAGAAAGGGGGCAACACCAGGGATTATAGATAGAGGGGGGTAAACAACAGGGATTATAGAGAGAGGGGAGAAACAACAGGGATTATAGAGAGAGGGGGCAACACCAGGGATTATAGAGAGAGGGGGCAACACCAGAGATTATAGAGAGAGGGGGCAACACCAGGGATCATAGAGAGAGGGGACAACACCAGGGATCATAGAGAGAGGGGGCAACACCAGAGATTATAGAGAGGGGGCAACACCAGGGATTATAGAGAGGGGGCAACACCAGGGATCATAGAGAAAGGGGGCAACACCAGAGATTATAGAGAGGGGGCAACACCAGAGATTATAGAGAGAAGGGGCAACACCAGAGATTATACAGAGGGGGCAACACCAGGGATTATAGAGAGGGGGGCAACACCAGGGATCATAGAGAGAGGGGGCAACACCAGAGATTATAGAGAGAGGGGGCAACACCAGAGATTATAGAGAGAGGGGGCAACACCAGGGATTATAGAGAGGGGGCAACACCAGGGATCATAGAGAGAGGGCAACACAAAAGATTATAGAGAGAGGAGGCAACACCAGGGATCATAGAGAGAGGGCAACACCAGGGTTTATAGAGAGAGGGGGCAACAACAGGGATCATAGAGAGAGGGGGCAACACCAGGGATTATAGAGAGAGAGGGGGCAACACCAGGGATCACAGAGAGAGGAGGCAACACCAGAGATCATAGAGAGAGGGCAACACCAGGGATTATAGAGAGAGGGGGCAACACCAGGGATCAAGGAAAGAGGGGGCAACACCAGGGATCATAGAGAGAGGAGGCAACACCAGGGATCATAGAGAGAGGGGGCAACACCAGGGATTATAGAGAGAGGGGGCAACACCAGGGATCATAGAGAGAGGGGGCAACACCAGAGATTATAGAGAGGGGGCAACACCAGGGATCATAGAGAGAGGGGGCAACACCAGAGATTATAGAGAGGGGGCAACCCCAGAGATTATAGAGAGGGGGCAACACCAGGGATTATAGAGAGGGGGCAGCACCAGGGATTATAGAGAGGGGGCAACACCAGGGATCATAGAGAGAGGGTGCAACACCAGGGATCATAGAGAGAGGGGGCAACACCAGGGATCACAGAGAGAGGGGGCAACACCAGGGATCATAGAGAAAGGGGGCAACACCAGGGATTATAGAGAGAGGGGGGAAACAACAGGGATTATAGAGAGAGGGGAGAAACAACAGGGATTATAGAGAGAGGGGGCAACACCAGGGATTATAGAGAGAGGGGGCAACACCAGAGATTATAGAGAGAGGGGGCAACACCAGGGATCATAGAGAGAGGGGACAACACCAGGGATCATAGAGAGAGGGGGCAACACCAGAGATTATAGGGAGGGGGCAACACCAGGGATTATAGAGAGGGGGCAACACCAGGGATCATAGAGAAAGGGGGCAACACCAGAGATTATAGAGAGGGGGCAACACCAGAGATTATAGAGAGAAGGGGCAACACCAGAGATTATACAGAGGGGGCAACACCAGGGATTATAGAGAGGGGGCAACACCAGGGATCATAGAGAGAGGGGGCAACACCAGAGATTATAGAGAGAGGGGGCAACACCAGAGATTATAGAGAGAGGGGGCAACACCAGGGATTATAGAGAGGGGGCAACACCAGGGATCATAGAGAGAGGGCAACACAAAAGATTATAGAGAGAGGGGGCAACACCAGATATTATTGAGAGGGGGCAACACCATGGATTCTAGAGAGAGGGGGCAACACCAGAGATTATAGAGAGAGGGGGCAACACCAGAGATTATAGAGAGAGGAGGCAACACCATGGATTAAAGAAAGAGGGGGCAACACCAGAGATAATAGAGAGAGGAGGAGACACCAGGGATCATAGAGAGAGGGCAACACCAGGGATCATAGAGAGAGGCGGCAACACCAGGGATCATAGAGAGAGGGGGCAACATCAGGGATTGTAGAGAGAGGGGGGGCAACACCAGGGATAATAGAGAGAGGGGGCAACACCAGGGATTATAGAGAGGGGGCAACACCAGAGATTATAGAGAGAGGGGGCAACACCAGGGATCATAGAGAGAGGGGGCAACACCAGGGATCATAGAGAGAGGGGGCAACACCAGGGATTATAGAGAGAGGGGGCAACACCAGGGATCATAGAGAGAGGGCAACACCAGAGATTATGGAGAGGGGGCAACACCTTGGATTCTAGAGAGAGGGGGCAACACCAGAGATTATAGAGAGAGGGGGCAACACCAGGGATTATAGAGAGAGGGGGCAACACCAGAGATTATAGAGAGAGGGCAACACCAGGGATTATAGAGAGAGGGGGCAACACCAGGGATCAAGGAAAGAGGGGGCAACACCAGGGATCATAGAGAGAGGAGGCAACACCAGGGATCATAGAGAGAGGGGGCAACACCAGGGATTATAGAGAGAGGGGGCAACACCAGGGATCATAGAGAGAGGGGGCAACACCAGAGATTATAGAGAGGGGGTAACACCAGGGATTATAGAGAGGGGGCAACACCAGGGATCATAGAGAGAGGGGCAACACCAGAGATTATAGAAAGGGGGCAACCCCAGAGATTATAGAGAGGGGGCAACACCAGGGATTATAGAGAGGGGGCAACACCAGGGATTATAGAGAGGGGGCAACACCAGGGATCATAGAGAGAGGGGGCAACACCAGGGATCATAGAGAGAGGGGGCAACACCAGAGATTATGGAGAGGGGGCAACACCTTGGATTCTAGAGAGAGGGGGCAACACCAGAGATTAAAGAGAAAGGGGGCAACACCAGGGATTATAGAGAGGGGGCAACACCAGAGATTATAGAGAGAAGGGGCAACACCAGAGATTATAAAGAGGGGGCAACACCAGGGATTATAGAGAGGGGGCAACACCAGGGATCATAAAGAGAGGGGGCAACACCAGAGATTATAGAGAGAGGGGGCAACACCAGAGATTATGGAGAGGGGGCAACACCTTGGATTCTAGAGAGAGGGGGCAACACCAGAGATTATAGAGAGAGGGGGCAACACCAGGGATTATAGAGAGAGGGGGCAACACCAGAGATTATAGAGAGAGGAGGCAACACCAGGGATTATAGAGAGAAAGGGGCAACACCAGAGATTATAGAGAGAGGAGGCAACACCAGGGATCATAGAAAGAGGGCAACACCAGGGTTTATAGAGAGAGTGGGCAACAACAGGGATCATAGAGAGTTGGGGCAACACCAGGGATTATAGAGAGAGGGGGCAACACCAGGGATCATAGAGAGAGGGGGCAACACCAGAGATTATAGAGAGAGGAGGCAACACCAGGGATTATAGAGAGAAAGGGGCAACACCAGAGATTATAGAGAGAGGAGGCAACACCAGGGATCATAGAGAGAGGGCAACACCAGGGTTTATAGAGAGAGGGGGCAACAACAGGGATCATAGAGAGAGGGGGCAACATCAGGGATTATAGAGAGAGGGGGCAACACCAGGGATCACAGAGAGAGGAGGCAACACCAGAGATCATAGAGAGAGGGCAACACCAGGGATTATAGAGAGAGGGGGCAACACCAGGGATCAAGGAAAGAGGGGGCAACACCAGGGATCATAGAGAGAGGAGGCAACACCAGGGATCATAGAGAGAGGGGGCAACACCAGGGATTATAGAGAGAGGGGGCAACACCAGGGATCATAGAGAGAGGGGGCAACACCAGAGATTATAGAGAGGGGGCAACACCAGGGATCATAGAGAGAGGGGGCAACACCAGAGATTATAGAGAGAGGGGGCAACACCAGGGATCACAGAGAGAGGGGGCAACACCAGGGATCATAGAGAAAGGGGGCAACACCAGGGATTATAGAGAGAGGGGGGGAAACAACAGGGATTATAGAGAGAGGGGAGAAACAACAGGGATTATAGAGAGAGGGGGCAACACCAGGGATTATAGAGAGAGGGGGCAACACCAGAGATTATAGAGAGAGGGGGCAACACCAGGGATCATAGAGAGAGGGGACAACACCAGGGATCATAGAGAGAGGGGGCAACACCAGAGATTATAGAGAGGGGGCAACACCAGGGATTATAGAGAGGGGGCAACACCAGGGATCATAGAGAAAGGGGGCAACACCAGAGATTATAGAGAGGGGGCAACACCAGAGATTATAGAGAGAAGGGGCAACACCAGAGATTATAGAGAGGGGGCAACACCAGGGATTATAGAGAGGGGGCAACAACAGGGATCATAGAGAGAGGGGGCAACACCAGAGATTATAGAGAGAGGGGGCAACACCAGAGATTATAGAGAGAGGGGGCAACACCAGGGATTATAGAGAGGGGGCAACACCAGGGATCATAGAGAGAGGGGGCAACACAAAAGATTAGAGAGAGAGGGGGCAACACCAGATATTATTGAGAGGGGGCAACACCATGGATTCTAGAGAGAGGGGGCAACACCAGAGATTATAGAGAGAGGGGGCAACACCAGGGATTATAGAGAGAGGGGGCAACACCAGAGATTATAGAGAGAGGAGGCAACACCATGGATTAAAGAAAGAGGGGGCAACACCAGAGATAATAGAGAGAGGAGGCAACACCAGGGATCATAGAGAGAGGGCAACACCAGGGATCATAGAGAGAGGCGGCAACACCAGGGATCATAGAGAGAGGGGGCAACATCAGGGATTATAGAGACAGGGGGGGCAACACCAGGGATAATAGAGAGAGGGGGCAACACCAGGGATTATAGAGAGAGGGGGCAACATCAGGGATCATAGAGAGAGGGGGCAACACCAGGGATCATAGAGAGAGGGGGCAACACCAGAGACTATAGAGAGAGGGGGCAACACCAGGGATCATAGAGACAGGGGGCAACACCAGGGATCATAGAGAGTGGGGGCAACACCAGAAATTATAGAGAGAGGGGGCAACACCAGAGATTATAGAGAGAGGGCAACACCAGGGATCATAGAGAAAGGGGGCAACACCAGGGATTATAGAGAGGGGGCAACACCAGTAATTATAGAGGGGGCAACACCAGGGATTATAGAGAGGGGGCAACACCAGAGATTATAGAGAGAGGAGGCAACACCAGAGATTATTGAGAGAGGGGGCAACACCAGGGATCATAGAGAGAGGGGGGCAACACCAGGGATTATAGAGAAAGGGGCAACACCAGGGATCATAGAGAGAGGGGGCAACACCAGAGATTATAGAGAGGGGGCAACACCAGGGATTATAGAGAGGGGGCAACACCAGAGATTATAGAGAGAGGGGGCAACACCAGGGATCATAGAGAGAGGGGGCAACACCAGGGATCATAGAGAGAGGGGGCAACACCAGGGATTATAGAGAGAGGGGGCAACACCAGGGATCATAGAGAGAGGGCAACACCAGAGATTATGGAGAGGGGCAACACCTTGGATTCTAGAGAGAGGGGGCAACACCAGAGATTATAGAGAGAGGGGGCAACACCAGGGATTATAGAGAGAGGGGGCAACACCAGAGATTATAGAGAGAGGAGGCAACACCAGGGATCATAGAGAGAGGGCAACACCAGGGTTTATAGAGAGAGGGGGGGCAACAACAGGGATCATAGAGAGAGGGGGCAACACCAGGGATTATAGAGAGAGGGGGCAACACCAGGGATCATAGAGAGAGGGGGCAACACCAGAGATTATAGAGAGAGGAGGCAACACCAGGGATTATAGAGAGAAAGGGGCAACACCAGAGATTATAGAGAGAGGAGGCAACACCAGGGATCATAGAGAGAGGGCAACACCAGGGTTTATAGAGAGAGGGGGCAACAACAGGGATCATAGAGAGAGGGGGCAACACCAGGGATTATAGAGAGAGGGGGCAACACCAGGGATCATAGAGAGAGGAGGCAACACCAGAGATCATAGAGAGAGGGCAACACCAGGGATTATAGAGAGAGGGGGCAACACCAGGGATCAAGGAAAGAGGGGGCAACACCAGGGATCATAGAGAGAGGAGGCAACACCAGGGATCATAGAGAGAGGGGGCAACACCAGGGATTATAGAGAGAGGGGGCAACACCAGGGATCATAGAGAGAGGGGGCAACACCAGAGATTATAGAGAGGGGGTAACACCAGGGATTATAGAGAGGGGGCAACACCAGGGATCATAGAGAGAGGGGGCAACACCAGAGATTATAGAGAGGGGGCAACCCCAGAGATTATAGAGAGGTGGCAACACCAGGGATTATAGAGAGGGGGCAACACCAGGGATTATAGAGAGGGGGCAACACCAGGGATCATAGAGAGAGGGGGCAACACCAGGGATCATAGAGAGAGGGGGCAACACCAGGGATCATAGAGATAGGGGGCAACACCAGGGATCATAGAGAAAGGGGGCAACACCAGGGATTATAGAGAGAGGGGGGGAAACAACAGGGATTATAGAGAGAGGGGAGAAACAACAGGGATTATAGAGAGAGGGGGCAACACCAGAGATCATAGAGAGAGGGGGCAACACCAGAGATTATAGAGAGAGGGGGCAACACCATGGATCATAGAGAGAGGGGACAACACCAGGGATCATAGAGAGAAGGGGCAACACCAGAGATTATAGAGAGGGGGCAACACCAGGGATCATAGAGAGAGGAGGCAACACCAGGGATCATAGAGAGAGGGGGCAACACCAGGGATTATAGAGAGAGGGGGCAACACCAGGGATCATAGAGAGAGGGGGCAACACCAGAGATTATAGAGAGGGGGTAACACCAGGGATTATAGAGAGGGGGCAACACCAGGGATCATAGAGAGAGGGGGCAACACCAGAGATTATAGAGAGGGGGCAACCCCAGAGATTATAGAGAGGTGGCAACACCAGGGATTATAGAGAGGGGGCAACACCAGGGATTATAGAGAGGGGGCAACACCAGGGATCATAGAGAGAGGGGGCAACACCAGGGATCATAGAGAGAGGGGGCAACACCAGGGATCATAGAGAGAGGGGGCAACACCAGGGATCATAGAGAAAGGGGGCAACACCAGGGATTATAGAGAGAGGGGGGGAAACAACAGGGATTATAGAGAGAGGGGAGAAACAACAGGGATTATAGAGAGAGGGGGCAACACCAGAGATCATAGAGAGAGGGGGCAACACCAGAGATTATAGAGAGAGGGGGCAACACCAGGGATCATAGAGAGAGGGGACAACACCAGGGATCATAGAGAGAGGGGGCAACACCAGAGATTATAGAGAGGGGGCAACACCAGGGATTAGAGAGAGGGGGCAACACCGGGGATCATAGAGAAAGGGGGCAACACCAGAGATTATAGAGAGGGGGCAACACCAGGGATCATAGAGAGAAGAGGCAACACCAGGGATCATAGAGAGAGGGGGCAACACCAGGGATTATAGAGAGAGGGGGGAAACAACAGGGATTATAGAGAGAGGGGGCAACTCCAGGGATTATAGAGAGAGGGGGCAACACCAGAGATTATAGAGAGAGGGGGCAACACCAGGGATCATAGAGAGAGGGGGCAACACCAGGAATAATAGAGAGAGGGGGCAACACCAGAGATTATAGAGAGAGGGTGCAACACCAGGGATTATAGAGAGGGGGCAACACCAGGGATTATAGAGAGGGGGCAACACCAGGGATCATAGAGAGAGGGGGCAACACCAGAGATAATAGAGAGAGGGGGCAACACCAGGGATCATAGAGAGAGGGGGCAACACCAGAGATCATAGAGAGAGGGGGCAACACCAGGAATCATAGAGAGAGGGGGCAACACCAGAGATTATAGAGAGAGGGTGCAACACCAGGGATTATAGAGAGGGGGCAACACCAGGGATTATAGAGAGGGGGTAACACCAGGGATCATAGATAGAGGGGACAACACCAGAGATTATAGAGAGAGGGGGCAACACCAGGGATCATAGAGAGAGGGGGCAACACCAGAGATTATAGAGAGGGGGCAACACCAGGGATTATAGAGAGGGGGCAACACCAGGGATAATAGAGAGAGGGGGCAACACCAGTGATTATAGAGAGGGGGCAACACCAGAGATTATAGAGAGAAGGGGCAACACCAGAGATTATAAAGAGGGGGCAACACCAGGGATTATAGAGAGGGGGCAACCCCAGGGATCATAGAGAGAGGGGGCAACACCAGGGATTATAGAGAGAGGGGGCAACACCAGAGATTATAGAGAGAGGGGGCAACACCAGGGATTATAGAGAGAGGGGGCAACACCAGAGATTATAGAGAGAGGAGGCAACACCAGGGATCATAGAGAGAGGGCAATACCAGGGTTTATAGAGAGAGGGGGCAACACCAGGGATTATAGAGAGAGGGGGCAACACCAGGGATCATAGAGAGAGGGGGCAACACCAGAGATTATAGAGAGAGGAGGCAACACCAGGGATTATAGAGAGAAAGGGGCAACACCAGAGATTATAGAGAGAGGAGGCAACACCAGGGATCATAGAGAGAGGGCAACACCAGGGTTTATAGAGAGAGGGGGCAACAACAGGGATCATAGAGAGAGGGGGCAACACCAGGGATTATAGAGAGAGGGGGCAACACCAGGGATCATAGAGAGAGGAGGCAACACCAGAGATCATAGAGAGAGGGCAACACCAGGGATTATAGAGAGAGGGGGCAACACCAGGGATCAAGGAAAGAGGGGGCAACACCAGGGATCATAGAGAGAGGAGGCAACACCAGGGATCATAGAGAGAGGGGGCAACACCAGGGATTATAGAGAGAGGGGGCAACACCAGGGATCATAGAGAGAGGGGGCAACACCAGAGATTATAGAGAGGGGGTAACACCAGGGATTATAGAGAGGGGGCAACACCAGGGATCATAGAGAGAGGGGGCAACACCAGAGATTATAGAGAGGGGGCAACCCCAGAGATTATAGAGAGGTGGCAACACCAGGGATTATAGAGAGGGGGCAACACCAGGGATTATAGAGAGGGGGCAACACCAGGGATCATAGAGAGAGGGGGCAACACCAGGGATCATAGAGAGAGGGGGCAACACCAGGGATCATAGAGATAGGGGGCAACACCAGGGATCATAGAGAAAGGGGGCAACACCAGGGATTATAGAGAGAGGGGGGGAAACAACAGGGATTATAGAGAGAGGGGAGAAACAACAGGGATTATAGAGAGAGGGGGCAACACCAGAGATCATAGAGAGAGGGGGCAACACCAGAGATTATAGAGAGAGGGGGCAACACCATGGATCATAGAGAGAGGGGACAACACCAGGGATCATAGAGAGAAGGGGCAACACCAGAGATTATAGAGAGGGGGCAACACCAGGGATCATAGAGAGAGGAGGCAACACCAGGGATCATAGAGAGAGGGGGCAACACCAGGGATTATAGAGAGAGGGGGCAACACCAGGGATCATAGAGAGAGGGGGCAACACCAGAGATTATAGAGAGGGGGTAACACCAGGGATTATAGAGAGGGGGCAACACCAGGGATCATAGAGAGAGGGGGCAACACCAGAGATTATAGAGAGGGGGCAACCCCAGAGATTATAGAGAGGTGGCAACACCAGGGATTATAGAGAGGGGGCAACACCAGGGATTATAGAGAGGGGGCAACACCAGGGATCATAGAGAGAGGGGGCAACACCAGGGATCATAGAGAGAGGGGGCAACACCAGGGATCATAGAGAGAGGGGGCAACACCAGGGATCATAGAGAAAGGGGGCAACACCAGGGATTATAGAGAGAGGGGGGGAAACAACAGGGATTATAGAGAGAGGGGAGAAACAACAGGGATTATAGAGAGAGGGGGCAACACCAGAGATCATAGAGAGAGGGGGCAACACCAGAGATTATAGAGAGAGGGGGCAACACCAGGGATCATAGAGAGAGGGGACAACACCAGGGATCATAGAGAGAGGGGGCAACACCAGAGATTATAGAGAGGGGGCAACACCAGGGATTAGAGAGAGGGGGCAACACCGGGGATCATAGAGAAAGGGGGCAACACCAGAGATTATAGAGAGGGGGCAACACCAGGGATCATAGAGAGAAGAGGCAACACCAGGGATCATAGAGAGAGGGGGCAACACCAGGGATTATAGAGAGAGGGGGGAAACAACAGGGATTATAGAGAGAGGGGGCAACTCCAGGGATTATAGAGAGAGGGGGCAACACCAGAGATTATAGAGAGAGGGGGCAACACCAGGGATCATAGAGAGAGGGGGCAACACCAGGAATAATAGAGAGAGGGGGCAACACCAGAGATTATAGAGAGAGGGTGCAACACCAGGGATTATAGAGAGGGGGCAACACCAGGGATTATAGAGAGGGGGCAACACCAGGGATCATAGAGAGAGGGGGCAACACCAGAGATAATAGAGAGAGGGGGCAACACCAGGGATCATAGAGAGAGGGGGCAACACCAGAGATCATAGAGAGAGGGGGCAACACCAGGAATCATAGAGAGAGGGGGCAACACCAGAGATTATAGAGAGAGGGTGCAACACCAGGGATTATAGAGAGGGGGCAACACCAGGGATTATAGAGAGGGGGTAACACCAGGGATCATAGATAGAGGGGACAACACCAGAGATTATAGAGAGAGGGGGCAACACCAGGGATCATAGAGAGAGGGGGCAACACCAGAGATTATAGAGAGGAGGCAACACCAGAGATTATTGAGAGAGGGGGCAACACCAGGGATCATAGAGAGAGGGGGGCAACACCAGGGATTATAGAGAGGGGGCAACACCAGAGATTATAGAGAGAAGGGGCAACACCAGAGATTATAAAGAGGGGGCAACACCAGGGATTATAGAGAGGGGGCAACCCCAGGGATCATAGAGAGAGGGGGCAACACCAGAGATTATAGAGAGAGGGGGCAACACCAGAGATTATGGAGAGGGGGCAACACCTTGGATTCTAGAGAGAGGGGGCAACACCAGAGATTATAGAGAGAGGGGGCAACACCAGGGATTATAGAGAGAGGGGGCAACACCAGAGATTATAGAGGAGGAAACACCAGGGATTATAGAGAGAAAGGGGCAACACCAGAGATCATAGAGAGAGGAGGCAACACCAGGGATCATAGAGAGAGGGCAACACCAGGGTTTATAGAGAGAGGGGGCAACAACAGGGATCATAGAGAGAGGGGGCAACACCAGGGATTATAGAGAGAGGGGGCAACACCAGGGATCATAGAGAGAGGGGGAAACACCAGAAATTATAGAGAGAGGGGGCAACACCAGGAATCATAGAGAGAGAGGCAACACCAGGGACTATAGAGAGAGGGGGCAACACCAGAGATTATAGAGAGGGGGCAACACCAGGGATTATAGAGAGAGGGGGCAACACCAGGAATTATGGAGAGAGGGGGCAATACCAGGGATGATAGAGAGAAGGGACAACACCAGAGATTATAGAGAGAGGGGGGCAACACCAGGGATTATAGAGAGAGGGGGCAACAACAGAGACTATAGAGAGAGGGGGCAACACCAGGGATTATAGAGAGAGGGGGCAACATCAGGGATCATAGAGAGAGGGGGCAACACCAGGGATCATAGAGAGAGGGGGCAACACCAGAGATTATAGAGAGAGGGGGCAACACCAGGGATCATAGAGACAGGGGGCAACACCAGGGATCATAGAGAGAGGGGGCAACACCAGGGATTATAGAGAGAGGGGGCAACACCAGAAATTATAGAGAGAGGGGGCAACACCAGAGATTATAGAGAGAGGGCAACACCAGGGATCATAGAGAAAGGGGGCAACACCAGGGATTATAGAGAGGGGGCAACACCAGGGATTATAGAGGGGGCAACACCAGGGATTATAGAGAGGGGGCAACACCAGAGATTATAGAGAGAGGAGGCAACACCAGAGATTATTGAGAGAGGGGGCAACACCAGGGATCATAGAGAGAGGGGGGCAACACCAGGGATTATAGAGAAAGAGGCAACACCAGGGATCATAGAGAGAGGGGGCAACACCAGAGATTATAGAGAGGGGGCAACACCAGGGATTATAGAGAGGGGGCAACACCAGAGATTATAGAGAGAGGGGGCAACACCAGGGATCATAGAGAGAGGGGGCAACACCAGGGATCATAGAGAGAGGGGGCAACACCAGGGATCATAGAGAGAGGGGGCAACACCAGGGATCATAGAGGGAGGGGGCAATATCAGAGATTATAGAGGGAGGGGGCAACACCAGGGATTATAGAGAGAGAGGGCAACACCAGAGATCATAGAGAGAGGGGGCAACACCAGAGATTATAGAGAGAGGGGGCAACACCAGGGATTATAGAGAGGGGGCAACACCAGGGATTATAGAGAGGGGGCAACACCAGAGATTATAGAGAGAAGGGGCAACACCAGAGATTATAAAGAGGGGGCAACACCAGGGATTATAGAGAGGGGGCAACACCAGGGATCATAGAGAGAGGGGGCAACACCAGAGATTATAGAGAGAGGGGGCAACACCAGAGATTATGGAGAGGGGGCAACACCTTGGATTCTAGAGAGAGGGGGCAACACCAGAGATTATAGAGAGAGGGGGCAACACCAGGGATTATAGAGAGAGGGGGCAACACCAGAGATTATAGAGAGAGGAGACAACACCAGGGATTATAGAGAGAAAGGGGCAACACCAGAGATTATAGAGAGAGGAGGCAACACCAGGGATCATAGAGAGAGGGCAACACCAGGGTTTATAGAGAGAGGGGGCAACAACAGGGATCATAGAGAGAGGGGGCAACACCAGGGATTATAGAGAGAGGGGGCAACACCAGGGATCATAGAGAGAGGGGGCAACACCAGAGATTATAGAGAGAGGAGGCAACACCAGGGATTATAGAGAGAAAGGGGCAACACCAGAGATTATAGAGAGAGGAGGCAACACCAGGGATCATAGAGAGAGGGGGGCAACACCAGGGATTAAAGAGAGAGGGGGCAACACCAGAGATCATAGAGAAAGGGGGCAACACCAGGCATGATAGAGAGGGGGCAACACCTGAGATTATAAAGAGAGGGGGCAACACCAGAGATTAGAGAGAGAGAGAGGGGGCAACACAAGGGATCATAGAGAGAGGGGGCAACACCAGGGATTATAGAGAGAGGGGGCAACACCAGGGATCATAGAGAGAGGAGGCAACACCAGAGATCATAGAGAGAGGGCAACACCAGGGATTATAGAGAGAGGGGGCAACACCAGGGATCAAGGAAAGAGGGGGCAACACCAGGGATCATAGAGAGAGGAGGCAACACCAGGGATCATAGAGAGAGGGGGCAACACCAGGGATTATAGAGAGAAGGGGCAACACCAGGGATCATAGAGAGAGGGGGCAACACCAGAGATTATAGAGAGGGGGTAACACCAGGGATTATAGAGAGGGGGCAACACCAGGGATCATAGAGAGAGGGGGCAACCCCAGAGATTATACAGAGGGGGCAACCCCAGAGATTAGAGAGAGGGGGCAACACCAGGGATTATAGAGAGGGGGCAACACCAGGGATTATAGAGAGGGGGCAACACCAGGGATCATAGAGAGAGGGGGCAACACCAGGGATCATAGAGAGAGGGGGCAACACCAGAGATTATGGAGAGGGGGCAACACCTTGGATTCTAGAGAGAGGGGGCAACACCAGAGATTAAAGAGAGAGGGGGCAACACCAGGGATTATAGAGAGGGGGCAACACCAGAGATTATAGAGAGAAGGGGCAACACCAGAGATTATAAAGAGGGGGCAACACCAGGGATTATAGAGAGGGGGCAACACCAGGGATCATAGAGAGAGGGGGCAACACCAGAGATTATAGAGAGAGGGGGCAACACCAGAGATTATGGAGAGGGGGCAACACCTTGGATTCTAGAGAGAGGGGGCAACACCAGAGATTATAGAGAGAGGGGGCAACACCAGGGATTATAGAAAGAGGGGGCAACACCAGAGATTATAGAGAGAGGAGGCAACACCAGGGATTATAGAGAGAAAGGGGCAACACCAGAGATTATAGAGAGAGGAGGCAACACCAGGGATCATAGAAAGAGGGCAACACCAGGGTTTATAGAGAGAGGGGGCAACAACAGGGATCATAGAGAGAGGGGGCAACACCAGGGATTATAGAGAGAGGGGGCAACACCAGTGATCATAGAGAGAGAGGGCAACACCAGAGATTATAGAGAGAGGAGGCAACACCAGGGATTATAGAGAGAAAGGGGCAACACCAGAGATTATAGAGAGAGGAGGCAACACCAGGGATCATAGAGAGAGGGCAACACCAGGGTTTATAGAGAGAGGGGGCAACAACAGGGATCATAGAGAGAGGGGGCAACACCAGGGATTATAGAGAGAGGGGGCAACACCAGGGATCACAGAGAGAGGAGGCAACACCAGAGATCATAGAGAGAGGGCAACACCAGGGATTATAGAGAGAGGGGGCAACACCAGGGATCAAGGAAAGAGGGGGCAACACCAGGGATCATAGAGAGAGGAGGCAACACCAGGGATCATAGAGAGAGGGGGCAACACCAGGGATTATAGAGAGAGGGGGCAACACCAGGGATCATAGAGAGAGGGGGCAACACCAGAGATTATAGAGAGGGGGCAACACCAGGGATCATAGAGAGAGGGGGCAACACCAGAGATTATAGAGAGGGGGCAACTCCAGAGATTATAGAGAGGGGGCAACACCAGGGATTATAGAGAGGGGGCAGCACCAGGGATTATAGAGAGGGGGCAACACCAGGGATCATAGAGAGAGGGTGCAACACCAGGGATCATAGAGAGAGGGGGCAACACCAGGGATCACAGAGAGAGGGGGCAACACCAGGGATCATAGAGAAAGGGGGCAACACCAGGGATTATAGAGAGAGGGGGGGAAACAACAGGGATTATAGAGAGAGGGGAGAAACAACAGGGATTATAGAGAGAGGGGGCAACACCAGGGATTATAGAGAGAGGGGGCAACACCATAGATTATAGAGAGAGGGGGCAACACCAGGGATCATAGAGAGAGGGGACAACACCAGGGATCATAGAGAGAGGGGGCAACACCAGAGATTATAGAGAGGGGGCAACACCAGGGATTATAGAGAGGGGGCAACACCAGGGATCATAGAGAAAGGGGGCAACACCAGAGATTATAGAGAGGGGGCAACACCAGAGATTATAGAGAGAAGGGGCAACACCAGAGATTATACAGAGGGGGCAACACCAGGGATTATAGAGAGGGGGCAACACCAGGGATCATAGAGAGAGGGGGCAACACCAGAGATTATAGAGAGAGGGGGCAACACCAGAGATTATAGAGAGAGGGGGCAACACCAGGGATTATAGAGAGGGGGCAACACCAGGGATCATAGAGAGAGGGCAACACAAAAGATTATAGAGAGAGGAGGCAACACCAGGGATCATAGAGAGAGGGCAACACCAGGGTTTATAGAGAGAGGGGGCAACAACAGGGATCATAGAGAGAGGGGGCAACACCAGGGATTATAGAGAGAGGGGGCAACACCAGGGATCACAGAGAGAGGAGGCAACACCAGAGATCATAGAGAGAGGGCAACACCAGGGATTATAGAGAGAGGGGGCAACACCAGGGATCAAGGAAAGAGGGGGCAACACCAGGGATCATAGAGAGAGGAGGCAACATCAGGGATCATAGAGAGAGGGGGCAACACCAGGGATTATAGAGAGAGGGGGCAACACCAGGGATCATAGAGAGAGGGGGCAACACCAGAGATTATAGAGAGGGGAAAACACCAGGGATCATAGAGAGAGGGGGCAACACCAGAGATTATAGAGAGGGGGCAACCCCAGAGATTATAGAGAGGGGGCAACACCAGGGATTATAGAGAGGGGGCAGCACCAGGGATTATAGAGAGGGGGCAACACCAGGGATCATAGAGAGAGGGGCAACACCAGAGATTATAGAAAGGGGGCAACCCCAGAGATTATAGAGAGGGGGCAACACCAGGGATTATAGAGAGGGGGCAACACCAGGGATTATAGAGAGGGGGCAACACCAGGGATCATAGAGAGAGGGGGCAACACCAGGGATCATAGAGAGAGGGGGCAACACCAGAGATTATGGAGAGGGGGCAACACCTTGGATTCTAGAGAGAGGGGGCAACACCAGAGATTAAAGAGAGAGGGGGCAACACCAGGGTTTATAGAGAGGGGGCAACACTAGAGATTATAGAGAGAAGGGGCAACACCAGAGATTATAAAGAGGGGGCAACACCAGGGATTATAGAGAGGGGGCAACACCAGGGATCATAAAGAGAGGGGGCAACACCAGAGATTATAGAGAGAGGGGGCAACACCAGAGATTATGGAGAGGGGGCAACACCTTGGATTCTAGAGAGAGGGGGCAACACCAGAGATTATAGAGAGAGGGGGCAACACCAGGGATTATAGAGAGAGGGGGCAACACCAGAGATTATAGAGAGCGGAGGCAACACCAGGGATTATAGAGAGAAAGGGGCAACACCAGAGATTATAGAGAGAGGAGGCAACACCAGGGATCATAGAAAGAGGGCAACACCAGGGTTTATAGAGAGAGTGGGCAACAACAGGGATCATAGAGAGTTGGGGCAACACCAGGGATTATAGAGAGAGGGGGCAACACCAGGGATCATAGAGAGAGGGGGCAACACCAGAGATTATAGAGAGAGGAGGCAACACCAGGGATCATAGAGAGAGGGCAACACCAGGGTTTATAGAGAGAGGGGGCAACAACAGGGATCACAGAGAGAGGAGGCAACACCAGAGATCATAGAGAGAGGGTGCAACACCAGGGATTATAGAGAGAGGGGGCAACACCAGGGATCAAGGAAAAAGGGGGCAACACCAGGGATCATAGAGAGAGGAGGCAACACCAGGGATCATAGAGAGAGGGGGCAACACCAGGGATTATAGAGAGAGGGGGCAACACCAGGGATCATAGAGAGAGGGGGCAACACCAGAGATTATAGAGAGGGGGCAACACCAGGGATCATAGAGAGAGGGGGCAACACCAGAGATTATAGAGAGAGGGGGCAACACCAGGGATCACAGAGAGAGGGGGCAACACCAGGGATCATAGAGAAAGGGGGCAACACCAGGGATTATAGAGAGAGGGGGGGAAACAACAGGGATTATAGAGAGAGGGGAGAAACAACAGGGATTATAGAGAGAGGGGGCAACACCAGGGATTATAGAGAGAGGGGGCAACACCAGAGATTATAGAGAGAGGGGGCAACACCAGGGATCATAGAGAGAGGGGACAACACCAGGGATCATAGAGAGAGGGGGCAACACCAGAGATTATAGAGAGGGGGCAACACCAGGGATTATAGAGAGGGGGCAACACCAGGGATCATAGAGAAAGGGGGCAACACCAGAGATTATAGAGAGGGGGCAACACCAGAGATTATAGAGAGAAGGGGCAACACCAGAGATTATAGAGAGGGGGCAACACCAGGGATTATAGAGAGGGGGCAACAACAGGGATCATAGAGAGAGGGGGCAACACCAGAGATTATAGAGAGAGGGGGCAACACCAGAGATTATAGAGAGAGGGGGCAACACCAGGGATTATAGAGAGGGGGCAACACCAGGGATCATAGAGAGAGGGGGCAACACAAAAGATTAGAGAGAGAGGGGGCAACACCAGATATTATAGAGAGAGGGGGCAACACCAGGGATTATAGAGAGAGGGGGCAACACCAGAGATAATAGAGAGAGGAGGCAACACCAGGGATCATAGAGAGAGGGCAACACCAGGGATCATAGAGAGAGGCGGCAACACCAGGGATCATAGAGAGAGGGGGCAACATCAGGGATTATAGAGAGAGGGGGGGCAACACCAGGGATAATAGAGAGAGGGGGCAACACCAGGGATTATAGAGAGAGGGGGCAACATCAGGGATCATAGAGAGAGGGGGCAACACCAGGGATCATAGAGAGAGGGGGCAACACCAGAAATTATAGAGAGAGGAGGCAACACCAGAGATTATAGAGAGAGGGCAACACCAGGGATCATAGAGAAAGGGGGCAACACCAGGGATTATAGAGAGGGGGCAACACCAGTAATTATAGAGGGGGCAACACCAGGGATTATAGAGAGGGGGCAACACCAGAGATTATAGAGAGAGGAGGCAACACCAGAGATTATTGAGAGAGGGGGCAACACCAGGGATCATAGAGAGAGGGGGGCAACATCAGGGATTATAGAGAAAGGGGCAACACCAGGGATCATTGAGAGAGGGGGCAACACCAGAGATTATAGAGAGGGGGCAACACCAGGGATTATAGAGAGGGGGCAACACCAGAGATTATAGAGAGAGGGGGCAACACCAGGGATCATAGAGAGAGGGGGCAACACCAGGGATCATAGAGAGAGGGGGCAACACCAGGGATTATAGAGAGAGGGGGCAACACCAGGGATCATAGAGAGAGGGCAACACCAGAGATTATGGAGAGGGGGCAACACCTTGGATTCTAGAGAGAGGGGGCAACACCAGAGATTATAGAGAGAGGGGGCAACACCAGGGATTATAGAGAGAGGGGGCAACACCAGAGATTATAGAGAGAGGAGGCAACACCAGGGATCATAGAGAGAGGGCAACACCAGGGTTTATAGAGAGAGGGGGCAACAACAGGGATCATAGAGAGAGGGGGCAACACCAGGGATTATAGAGAGAGGGGGCAACACCAGGGATCATAGAGAGAGGGGGCAACACCAGAGATTATAGAGAGAGGAGGCAACACCAGGGATTATAGAGAGAAAGGGGCAACACCAGAGATTATAGAGAGAGGAGGCAACACCAGGGATCATAGAGAGAGGGCAACACCAGGGTTTATAGAGAGAGGGGGCAACACCAGGGATCATAGAGAGAGGGCAACACCAGGGATTATAGAGAGAGGGGGCAACACCAGGGATCAAGGAAAGAGGGGGCAACACCAGGGATCATAGAGAGAGGAGGCAACACCAGGGATCATAGAGAGAGGGGGCAACACCAGGGATTATAGAGAGAGGGGGCAACACCAGGGATCATAGAGAGAGGGGGCAACACCAGAGATTATAGAGAGGGGGTAACACCAGGGATTATAGAGAGGGGGCAACACCAGGGATCATAGAGAGAGGGGGCAACACCAGAGATTATAGAGAGGGGGCAACCCCAGAGATTATAGAGAGGTGGCAACACCAGGGATTATAGAGAGGGGGCAACACCAGGGATTATAGAGAGGGGGCAACACCAGGGATCATACAGAGAGGGGGCAACACCAGGGATCATAGAGAGAGGGGGCAACACCAGGGATCATAGAGAGAGGGGGCAACACCAGGGATCATAGAGAAAGGGGGCAACACCAGGGATTATAGAGAGAGGGGGAGAAACAACAGGGATTATAGAGAGAGGGGAGAAACAACAGGGATTATAGAGAGAGGGGGCAACACCAGAGATCATAGAGAGAGGGGGCAACACCAGAGATTATAGAGAGAGGGGGCAACACCATGGATCATAGAGAGAGGGGACAACACCAGGGATCATAGAGAGAGGGGGCAACACCAGAGATTATAGAGAGGGGGCAACACCAGGGATCATAGAGAGAGGAGGCAACACCAGGGATCATAGAGAGAGGGGGCAACACCAGGGATTATAGAGAGAGGGGGCAACACCAGGGATCATAGAGAGAGGGGGCAACACCAGAGATTATAGAGAGGGGGTAACACCAGGGATTATAGAGAGGGGGCAACACCAGGGATCATAGAGAGAGGGGGCAACACCAGAGATTATAGAGAGGGGGCAACCCCAGAGATTATAGAGAGGTGGCAACACCAGGGATTATAGAGAGGGGGCAACACCAGGGATTATAGAGAGGGGGCAACACCAGGGATCATAGAGAGAGGGGGCAACACCAGGGATCATAGAGAGAGGGGGCAACACCAGGGATCATAGAGAGAGGGGGCAACACCAGGGATCATAGAGAAAGGGGGCAACACCAGGGATTATAGAGAGAGGGGGGGAAACAACAGGGATTATAGAGAGAGGGGAGAAACAACAGGGATTATAGAGAGAGGGGGCAACACCAGAGATCATAGAGAGAGGGGGCAACACCAGAGATTATAGAGAGAGGGGGCAACACCAGGGATCATAGAGAGAGGGGACAACACCAGGGATCATAGAGAGAGGGGGCAACACCAGAGATTATAGAAAGGGGGCAACACCAGGGATTAGAGAGAGGGGGCAACACCAGGGATCATAGAGAAAGGGGGCAACACCAGAGATTATAGAGAGGGGGCAACACCAGAGATTATAGAGAGAAGGGGCAACACCAGAGATTATAGAGAGGGGGCAACACCAGGGATTATAGAGAGGGGGCAACACCAGGGATCATAGAGAGAGGGGGCAACACAAAAGATGATAGAGAGAGGGGGCAACACCAGAGATTATGGAGAGGGGGCAACACCATGGATTCTAGAGAGAGGGGGCAACACCAGAGATTATAGAGAGAGGGGGCAACACCAGGGATTATAGAGAGAGGGGGCAACACCAGAGATTATAGAGAGAGGAGGCAACACCATGGATTAAAGAAAGAGGGGGCAACACCAGAGATAATAGAGAGAGGAGGCAACACCAGGGATCATAGAGAGAGGGCAACACCAGGGTTTATAGAGAGAGGGGGCAACACCAGGGATCATAGAGAGAGGCGGCAACACCAGGGATTATAGAGAGAGGGGGCAACACCAGGGATCATGGAGAGAGGGGGTAACACCATAGATTATAGAGAGAGGGGGCAACACCAGGGATCATAGAGAGAGGGGGCAACACCAGGAATCATAGAGCGAGGGGCAACACGGGGGACTATAGAGAGAGGGGGCAACACCAGAGATTATAGAGAGGGGGCAACACCAGGGATTATAGAGAGAGGGGGCAACACCAGGGATTATAGAGAGAGGGGGCAACACCAGGGATGATAGAGAGAGGGGGCAACACCAGAGATTATAGAGAGAGGGGGGCAACACCAGGGATTATAGAGAGAGGGGGCAACACCAGAGACTATAGAGAGAGGGGGGCAACATAAGGGATTATAGAGAGAGGGGGCAACACCAGGGATCATAGAGAGAGGGGGCAACACCAGGGATCATAGAGAGAGGGGGCAACACCAGGGATCATAGAGAGAGGGGGCAACACTAGGGATCATAGAGAGAGGAGGCAACACCAGGGATAATAGAGAGAGGGGGCAACACCAGGTATTATAGAGAGAGGGGGGAAACAACATGGATTATAGAGAGATGGGGCAACACCAGAGATTATAGAGAGAGGGGGCAACACCAGAGATTATAGAGAGAGGGGGCAACACCAGGGATCATAGAGAGAGGCGGCAACACCAGAGATTATAGAAAGAGGGTGCAACACCAGAGATTATAGAGAGAGGGGGCAACACCAGAGATTATAGAGAGAGGGGGAAACACCAGGGATCATAGAGAGAGGGGGCAACACCAGGGATCATAGAGAGAGGGGGCAACACCAGAGATTATAGAAAGAGGGTGCAACACCAGAGATTATAGAGAGAGGGGGCAACACCAGGGATCATAGAGAGAGGGGGCAACACCAGAGATTATAGAGAGGGGGCAACACCAGAGATTATAGAGAGAAGGGGCGACACCAGAGATTATAGAGAGGGGGCAACACCAGGGATTATAGAGAGGGGGCAACGCCAGGGATCAAAGAGAGAGGGGGCAACACCAGAGATTATAGAGAGAGGGGGCAACACCAGAGATTATGGAGAGGTGGCAACACCATGGATTCTAGAGAGAGGGGGCAACACCAGAGATTATAGAGAGAGGGGGCAACACCAGGGATTATAGAGAGAGGGGGCAACACCAGAGATTATAGAGAGAGGAGGCAACACCATGGATTATAGAGAGGGGGCAACACCAGGGATCATAGAGAGAGGGGGCAACACCAGGGATTATAGAGAGAGGGGGCAACACCAGGGATTATAGAGAGAGGGGGCAACATCAGAGATTATAGAGAGGGGGCAACACCAGGGATCATAGAGAGGGGGCAACACCAGGGACTATAGAGAGAGGGGGCAACACCAGAGATTATAGAGAGGGGGCAACACCAGGGACTATAGAGAGAGGGGGCAACACCAGAGATTATAGAGAGGGGGCAACACCAGGGATTATAGAGAGAGGGGGCAATACTAGGGATTATAGAGAGAGGGGAGCAACACCAGAGATTATAGAGAGAGGGGGGCAACACCAGGGATTATAGAGAGAGGGGGCAACACCAGAGATTATAGAGAGAGGGGGCAACATCAGGGATTATAGAGAGAGGGTGGGGTCATGGTGGCTCTGATGGGGGTCAGGGGGTGGGGTCATGGTGGCTCTGATGGGGGTCAGGGGGTGGGGGTGGGGTCATGGTGGCTCTGATGGGGGTCAGGGGCTGGGGTGTGGGGTCATGGTGGCTCCGATGGGGGTGTGGGGGGGTCATGGTGGCTCTGATGGGGGGCAGGGGGTGGGGTCATGGTGGCTCTGATGGGGGGCAGGGGGTGGGCTCATGGTGGCTCTGATGAGGTTGAGGGGGTGGGGTCATGGTGGCTCTGATGGGGGGGCAGGGGGTGGGGTCATGGTGGCTCTGATGGGGGGCAGGGGGTGGGGGGTGGGGTCATAGTGGCTCTGATAGGGGTGAGGGGGTGGGGTCATGGTGGCTCTGATTGGGGTGGGGTCATGGTGGCTCTTATGGTGGTGAGGGGGTGGGGTCATGGTGGCTCTGATGGGGGTGGGGTCATGGTGGCTCTTATGGGGGTGGGGAGTGGGGTCATGGTGGCTCTGATGGGGGTCAGGGTGTGGGGGGGGGTCATGGTGGCTCTGATGGGGGTGGGGGGTGGGGTCATGGTGGCTCTGATGGGGGTGGGGGGTGGGGTCATGGTGGCTCTGATGGGGGTGGGGGGTGGGATCCTGGTGGCTCTGATGGGGGTCAGGGGGTGGGGTCCTGGTGGCTCTGTTGGGGGGCAGGGGGTGGGGGGTGGGGTCCTGGTGGCTCTGACGGGGGTCAGGGGGTGGGGTCATGGTGGCTCTTATGGGGGTGAGGGGGTGGGGTCATGGTGGCTCTGATGGGGGGCAGGGGGTGGGGGGTGGGGTCATAGTGGCTCTGATAGGGGTGAGGGGGTGGGGTCATGGTGGCTCTGATTGGGGTGGGGTCATGGTGGCTCTTATGGGGGTGGGGGGTGGGGTCATGGTGGCTCTGATGGGGGTCAGGGTGTGGGGGGGGGGTCATGGTGGCTCTGATGGGGGGCAGGGGGTGGGATCCTGGTGGCTCTGATGGGGGGCAGGGGGTGGGGGTGGGGCATGGTGGCTCTGTTGGGGGGTGGGGTCATGGTGGCTCTGTTGGGGGTCAGGCTCCATACTGCCCCCTTTTGCATTGTGTGCCAGTTGTAGCCTCAGGTGTATTCTGTACCTTACAAATGGCACAAATATTTAGCTCCACCTGCTGGCTACTAGCTGTATTACATCTGACTTTCTGCTCATTACTGAGCATCTTATGGAGAACTACAAATCCCAGAATGTCAGTTCCTAACCGCTACAAGCTGCAGCTGTCGCCTTCACATATCACTTATTAAACTCAGATCTTTAAGGCTTTGTTATTCCATTCTCTACCATTGTTAAGACCTCTGCTTGCTGTCCATAAATGGGAACCCTGATATAATTATCCACAAGCTATAGCAGTTGTCCGGGCATGCTGGGTGTTGTAGTTTTGCAACATCTGGAGGTCCAGAGTTTGGAGACTGCTGACCTAGTTCTTACTTACAGCTGAGGGTTTGTTACAGGTGAAATCTCTCTCCTGCTGTGACACTTTGTTACATTGTTTCGGCGCAGGTTTCGGTGGCGGTGTGTCATGTGTGACTTCTGTTCTATAAAGTTGCGATCTGTCGTTCTTGCCCTATAGAGGGGTGGGTAGCGCGGGGTTACCACCCTCTTTCTGTTTTCGTAGTTATGTCTCTAGGCCGCCGGCGATCTGTGATACTTCACTGCTCTCTTGGGGGGAGATTTATCAATAGCCCAGTTGCCCATAGCAGCCAATCAGATCGCATCTTTCATTTTTCAAAGGCCTTGTTAAGAATGAAAGCAGCGATCTGATTGGTTGCTATGGGTAACTGCGCCGCTCTTCCTCTACACTGGTTTTGATGAATCCCCCCTTCCAGCGTTGTCCTTGTCTCTGTTTACGTTCCTCCTCCGTTCCGGGTCTCTGCATTAGATTTGATTACTAACAAGCTGTTGTCTTTTCCCTCCGATCCTGTCCTTTTTATAGGTGACTTTAAAGGGGTACTCCGGCCCCAAGACACCTCTGATTGTGGGGGTCCTGCCGCTGGGGACCCCCACGATCTCCCTGCAGCACCCACCTGTAAGCACTGCAGGAAGCGCTGGACGCTCTCAGTCTTATGCCTCCCGACCACGGGGACAGAGTATCGTGACGTCACCGTGTGATGTCATGCCCCGCCCCCTCTATGCCGTCACGCCCCCTCCCATAGACTTGCATTGAGTGGGCCTGGTGTGACGTCAAACAGGGGCGGAGTCGTGACTCTTCTGACAATGAGCGGACATGAGGAGAGGTTGACCCCTTCAGTCGGTGGGTGCTGGAGACCCCTCCGGACTCTATGTGGGAGGCGCTGATTGTTCTGCTCCTCAAGCCTGGAAAAGAGTCGCTATTGCCTGATTCTTACAGACCCATCTCCCTCCTAATGTTGTTATTAAGATTTTACCAGAGTTTTGGCTACTCGTCTCCACGGTGTCATTGCCTCTATCATTCATGCCAGGCAGGGCTACAGATTTTATGATAAATGCCTCCATCTCAATATGGCAGCGGTGGAGGAGGGTTGTCCCGGTTGTAGACAGTCTCGATGGTTACAAGGCCCTATCTATGGGAAGTCCTGGGTGCGCTCGGGTTCAGTCCCCGGTTCTGCGCTCGGGTTCAGTCCCCGGTTCTGCGCTCGGGTTCAGTCCCCGGTTCTGCGCTCGGGTTCAGTCCCCGGTTCTACGCTCGGGTTCAGTCCCCGGTTCTGCGCTCGGGTTCAGTCCCCGGTTCTGCGCTCGGGTTCAGTCCCCGGTTCTGCGCTCGGGTTCAGTCCCCGGTTCTGCGCTCGGGTTCAGTCCCCGGTTCTACGCTCGGGTTCAGTCCCCGGTTCTACGCTCGGGTTCAGTCCCCGGTTCTGCGCTCGGGTTCAGTCCCCGGTTCTGCGCTCGGGTTCAGTCCCCGGTTCTGCGCTCGGGTTCAGTCCCCGGTTCTGCGCTCGGGTTCAGTCCCCGGTTCTGCGCTCGGGTTCGGTCCCCGGTTCTGCGCTCGGGTCCACCTGCTGTATTATAGCCCTAGGCCCCGCATTCGTACTAATCTAGATAGTTCTGACCCCTTTCCCCTTGGTCATAGAACGAGACAGGGGTGTCCGCTGTCTCCTTTCCTTTTTGGCTCTGGCAAGTTTTGCAACATCTGGAGGTCCGCAGGTTGGAGACCACTGCCATAGACGTTAGTTAATCCGGTTCCTTCTCTTCTGTGCCCATAAAGTGGTGGTGATGACGTGGAAGGACGCTCCTCCTCCTCTGTCCAGGTGACTTAGTTTGGTCAACAAATATGTCCCGCTGTACCAGGCGTTGTATCGGAGTCGCAAGTGTCCCAAGAAGATCGATAAGATCTGGACCCCCTGACCCGGCTGACCCTCCGACGAGGCTGTCCCAGTAGGTCTCGTGTTGTGGTGCTGCTTTTTTGTGGGGGTACCGGGCTGTACGCTTGTCTTTGTGTGTCTGTGTTGGGCTTTTCTCCCGATGGGTCCTTGTGTAGGGTCAAAAACAGGCACCCCCTAAAAATAAATAGCAGGGGGGAACTTAAAGGGGTTAACCAGGAAAAAACTTTATATATATATAAATCAACTGGCTCCACAAAGTTAAACATTTGCAAATTACTTCTATTAAAAAAAAAAATCTTAATCCTTTCAGCACTTATGAGCTGCTGAAGTTGAGTTATTCTCTCTGATGACGCCTGTCTCGGGAACTATCCAGAGTAGAAGCAAATCCCCATAGCAAACCTCTTCTACTCTGTGCAGTTCCCGAGTAGAGATGAGCGAACTTACAGTAAATTCGATTCGTCACGAACTTCTCGGCTCGGCAGTTGATGACTTTTCCTGCATAAATTAGTTCAGCTTTCCGGTGCTCCGGTGGGCTGGAAAAGGTGGATACAGTCCTAGGAGACTCTTTCCTAGGAATGTATCCACCTTTTCCAGCCCACCGGAGCACCTGTAAGCTGAACTAATTTACTCAGGATAAGTCATCAACTGCCGAGCCGAGAAGTTCGTGACGAATCGAATTTACTGTAAGTTCGCTCATCTCTATTCCCGAGACAAGCAGAGATGTCAGCAGAGAGCGCTGTTGCCAGACAGAAAACAACAACTCAACTTCAGCAGCTGATAATTATTGGAAGGATTAAGATTTTTTTTTAATAGAAGTAATTTACAAATCTGTTTAACTTTCTGGAGCCAGTTTATATATATAACGTTTTTTCCTGGAATACCCCTTTAAATGACGAACCTTTACTCCTGGCCGGACAGAAGGTGCTGTTACTATCCTGTCCACCAGACTGAAAGGCGATGATTTGTCATTGCAGGAAAATGTTTAATAAAGACATTTCTGGATTCATCCAGCCGCTCGCTTCGCACCTTGGAATTATTGTCCATACTTTCAGCATATGTGCCCTGCCTAATACCTGCGGTCGAGTGGACGACCGCTCATTAAAGGGTTACTCCGCTACCCAGCAGCCGGAACATTGAGTTCAGAACGTTGTGTGCAGGCTTCCGTGTTCACGCCCGCCCCCTCGTGACGTCATGTGACATTACATCCCGCCCCCACAATGCAAGTCTATGGGAGGGGGCTGGCCGTGACATCATGTTCTGGACGCTGGGGAGCGGAGTAACCCTTTAATTTTCTATGTTCGCTACTGTGGTTCCACTTGTGGTTTTCTCTCCTCTTTTTTTATAAATACTTTTAAAAAAGAAGCGATGTCATCACCCAGATCATGTGTGCGGAGGAGAACTCCTATACAGCCCTACAGTATTTCCCAAACAGGGTGCCTCCAGCTGTTGCAAAACTACAACTCCCAGCATGCCCAGACAGCCTAAGGTAAGTGTTTCCCAAACAGGGTGCCTCCAGCATGCCGGGAGTTGTAGTTTTGCAACAGCTGGAGGCACTCCGTTTGGGAGACATTTTATTACCAGCTGGAGGAAGATACATTGTATCAGCGATCACTCCCATCCTCCCACACAGTTCACCTTGGACCTAATAAACCGGGAGGGGGCGGGGTTAGGGGCGGGCACAGAGTGCGTCACGTGTTAACTCTTTCCAGGAAGAAAAAACACAACATGTGCAGATAACGTTCCAAGGAGACAAGGTCAGCACATCCCCCGCAGTGTACGGCGCTGTTCACACTGACTGCAGAAAATCCACCAGAACATTATATCATCACAAGTCTATGGGGGAGGAGAGCGCCCCAGGTGGACATCAGTGGAACAGCAGATACCAGGGATGTCAACAGAAATCCTATAAGACACCATCATATATAAGGGGGATTACCAGGGGCATCCTCAGGGGGAGGGGCCAACACTCCTACATAAAGATGATCACCTGTAGACCGGGGGCATCCTCAGGGGGAGGGGCCAACACTCCTACATAAAGATGATCACCTGTAGACCGGGGGCATCCTCAGGGGGAGGTGCCAACACGCTTATATAAAGATGATCACCTATAGACCGGGGCATCCTCAGGGGGAGGGGCCAACACTCCTACATAAAGATGATCACCTGTAGACCGGGGGCATCCTCAGGGGGAGGGGCCAACACGCCTATATAAAGAAGATCACCTGTAGAACAGGGGCATCCTCAGGGGGAGGGGCCAACACTCCTACATAAAGATGATCACCTATAGACCGGGGCATCCTCAGGGGGAGGGGCCAACACGCCTATATAAAGAAGATCACCTGTAGAACAGGGGCATCCTCAGGGGGAGGGGCCAACACTCCTACATAAAGATGATCACCTGTAGACCGGGGGCATCCTCAGGGGGAGGGGCCAACACTCCTACATAAAGATGATCACCTGTAGACCGGGGGCATCCTCAGGGGGAGGGGCCAACACTCCTATATAAAGATGATCACCTGTAGAACAGGGGCATCCTCAGGGGGAGGGGCCAACACTCCTACATAAAGATGATCACCTGTAGACTGGGGGCATCCTCAGGGGGAGGGGCCAACACTCCTATAAAAAGATGATCACCTGTAGACCAGGGGCATCCTCAGGGGGAGGGGCCAACACTCCTATATAAAGAAGATCACCTGTAGAACAGGGGCATCCTCAGGGGGAGGGGCCAGGACCCCCATATAAGACAGGGAGCATCCTCAGGAGACATATGGAAGGAGCCAGGAGAGTGCATGCTGGGAGTTGTAGTTTTGCAACAGCTGCAGGCTCCCTGATTGGGAAACACTACTCTATAAAGCATCTGTATAAAATAAACCAGGGTCAAGAGCGCTGTTTGCTGTCACTGAATGGAATCATTCTTTTCCAATCATGGTAAATTGAGACAGCTGCAGGGGCGTTACAGTGTATCAGCACTCCAGGAACGGATTTTCAGCCAATAACCATTCACTGACAGCAAGCAGGGATCTTGATCAACAGCAAGGGCTGCTGGGAGTTATATCAGGCTCTAAAGACGACTTATTCACTACAGACAACATTCACCAAATCTACGCAACTTTATTCAGCCGGCGGTTTTAGTACAAGAAGGTTTCCATTAGATCAGGCGCGCGGAGGGGCGTTGGGTCCGACAGGTGACACTGAATTTATCCCATCACTGGTCTCCGGCGGCTGAAGAACTACAACTCCCAGCATGTATGGAAAGCCCAGAGCTGTCAGAGCATGCTGGGAGTTGTAGTTTCACAAGGGTTGGAGAGCCCTAGAGTTATTGCTACTTTTACAGGGGGTGGGGCCTTCTAAAGGCTCTTATTTGCATATCCTGTTATGGCGGCATCACCCGAGCTGTCAATCATCATGGCGGTCAATACGGGGGTCACTTGATTGTAAGGAGGTGTGGCCGTTTTAAGGCACTAAATATATGGGCAGTAATAGGAATATTAGGCCACACCCCTAATGGCAGCCAGCGCTGTGTCACGCAGAAAAATAAAAAACGTAGGGATGAAATGTGGAGTTCTAATATGAACCTCCTGACCACTAGGGGCGCTGTGACGCAGGATCCATCACTCCCATAGACGATCAATACATTATAACATTTCTGCTTATACACGTCTATTACAAGTTCATAGTCTATAGTACATGCTGGGAGTTGTAGTCCATACAGGTTAGTATCTACATACTATACAAGGGGGTCACCCAGCCACAGCGGTGTTCAGATATAGAAAAAGTCACATGACCAGAAGGCACCGCTATGATGAGGCGTTCATCGCTATGGAGACCGGTTCCACGAAAACTGTTATGTCTCTTCCCAGTCGTGGGAGGTGAAGGTACGATGGCGGCCGGGGGCGCAGGACGCGGCGCGGTCAGAACCACCTGGTGCCCACAGAGTCACATCCATTGGATTAAGGAGAGGAAGTCTTCATCCATCCCTGAAGTCCATGGAGGTCGATCAGCCCAGAAGTACCTTCTGCATCCTGCGGGCGGCGACACTGGCCTCATCCTCAGAGTCAGACTCACTCTGTGAGGAGACGGAGCTGCAGGGGGACGAGCACTCGGGGGAGCAGAGGTAATGCATGAGCGGCAGGCGGTACTTCCCGCAGAAATCCACAAACTTTATGTGACGCACACAACTATCGAAGTACACACCTGTGAGGAGAGAAACACGTAAGAGAGGGACCGGGAGCATACATCACTGATCATAATATATACCACAGAGCTGTACTCACTATTCTGCTGGTGAGGTCACTGTGTATATACATTACATTACTTATCCTGTACTGATCCTGAGTTATATCCTGTATTATACTCCAGAGCTGTACTCACTATTCTGCTGGTGAGGTCACTGTGTACATACATTACATTACTTATCCTGTACTGATCCTGAGTTATATCCTGTATTATACTCCAGAGCTGTACTCACTATTCTGCTGGTGAGATCACTGTGTACATACATTACATTACTTATCCTGTACTGATCCTGAGTTATATCCTGTATTATACTCCAGAGCTGTACTCACTATTCTGCTGGTGAGGTCACTGTGTACATACATTACATTACTTATCCTGTACTGATCCTGAGTTATATCCTGTATTATACTCCAGAGCTGTACTCACTATTCTGCTGGTGAGGTCACTGTGTACATACATTACTTATCCTGTACTGATCCTGAGTTATATCCTGTATTATACTCCAGAGCTGCGCTCACTATTCTGCTCACCTGCACACTTGGGGTTGGGACACTTGCTGGCAAGGTCGAGGTATCCGACTAAGTTCTCGGGCAGCTCTCGGGGGCAGTAAGTCATCCCTCGGCTCTTGATTGTTCGTGCCGCCAGCTCCAGGAGGGTGGGCGGGGTGTAGGTCAGGTCGCGCACAAATCTCACCACCAGGGGGTTCCCGCGCAGACTGAGCTCCTGCAGGCGGATGAGGCTCAGGATCTCCCGGGGGAGGTAGGTGAGGAGGTTATTGTGGAGGCTCAGGGACCGTAAGGAGTGTAACCTGGAACAACAGATAGGGGTCAGTACCTGGCGCTGCCTGATGGTGGTGCTGCCTGTCACATAAGAGACAAAGTTTAATTTGATGACAGCAAGCAGAGGTCTTGTAAATTTTGAAAAAATAAAAACAGAAAGTAGCAGAATAGAGCGCTGTCCTAAATACTGCGCCCTCATGTACCCCTCACCCGCACACTTACTGCGCCAGCTGCGGGGGCACGCTCTGGATCCGGTTGTCGCACAGCACCAGGCAGCTCAGGTAGCGCAGGTTTGCCAGTTCTGGGGGGATGTACGAGATAAAATTCCCCCCCAGGTACAGGAACTCCAGGCTGAAAGATAAAACAGGAGGGATGAAGAGGACCCTAATATACAATGGCGGACCACCCTCCCCCCAGCAGACATGGGTGCCCAGTATAGGGGGCAGATACTCTGGCATATTGGGGGGGGGGGGGGTTCACCTTTTATTAACCAAATCACCTGCAGAACATGCAGCCACCACTAGAGGGAGCTAATCGCATACTGTATCATCATTGACTACAATGTATAACCAGTATGCAGTAAGCTCCGGAGCTCCCCCTAGAGGTGGCTGCAGGAATGTTAAACGGTCATAAGAAAGTGCACGCTGTATACAGCCAGAGGGGCCCCTGGCCAGAACCACTGGGGCCCCTCATCTATAACAAATCCTTCATTTACATCACTGACTATAAATGTAAATCTGACTCCGCCCACTTTCATAATAAAATGGACACAATACACAAACTAATCACATTACTACAACTCCCAGCATGCCCAGACAGCCTAAGGTGAGTATTTCCCAACCAGGATGCCTTCAGCTGTTATGTTAGTTTTGCAACAGCTGGAGGCACCCCGTTTGTGAGACATTGTACTACCAGCTGGAGGAAGATACATTGTGTCAGCGATCACTCCCATCCTCCCACACAGTTCACCTGGGAACAAAACACTATAAGGCGAATCATGTGTACGATAAAATGGATTGTATTTATTGGTAATTCCAAATATATGTAAGAAACAAACACAGCGTGGACAACTAAAAGTGGGAACCAGGGAGCGGGGGTGTATATGATCATATATATCTGTGCCCTGTGTGTATATGATCATATATATATGTGCCCTGTGTGTATATGATCATATATATATATATGTGCCCTGTGTGTATATGATCATCCATATATATATGTGCCCTGTGTGTATATGATCATATATATATGTGCCCTGTGTGTATATGATCATCCATATATATATGTGCCCTGTGTGTATATGATCATATATATATGTGCCCTGTGTGTATATGATCATATATATATATGTGCCCTGTGTGTATATGATCATATATATCTGTGCCCTGTGTGTATATGATCATATATATATATATATATATATATATATATATATATGTGCCCTGTGTGTATATGATCATATATATATATATATATATGTGCCCTGTGTGTATATGATCATATATATATATATATATATATATATATATATGTGCCCTGTGTGTATATGATCATATATATATATATATATATATATATGTGCCCTGTGTGTATATGATCATATATATATATATATGTGCCCTGTGTGTATATGATCATATATATATATATATATGTGTGCCCTGTGTGTATATGATCATATATATATGTGCCCTGTGTGTATATGATCATTCATATATATGTGTGCCCTGTGTGTATATGATCATATATATATGTGCCCTGTGTGTATATGATCATTCATATATATGTGTGCCCTGTGTGTATATGACCATATATATATATATGTGTGCCCTGTGTGTATATGACCATATATATATATATGTGTGCCCTGTGTGTATATGACCATATATATATATATGTGTGCCCTGTGTGTATATGACCATATATATATATATGTGTGCCCTGTGTGTATATGACCATATATATATATATATGTGTGCCCTGTGTGTATATGACCATATATATATATATGTGTGCCCTGTGTGTATATGACCATATATATATATATGTGTGCCCTGTGTGTATATGACCATATATATATATATATATATGTGTGTGCCCTGTGTGTATATGATCATATATATATATATATATATATATGTGTGCCCTGTGTGTATATGATCATATATATATATATGTGCCCTGTGTGTATATGATCATATATATATATGTGCCCTGTGTGTATATGATCATATATATATATATATATATATGTGCCCTGTGTGTATATGATCATATATATATATATATATATATATGTGCCCTGTGTGTATATGATCATATATATATATATATATATATATATGTGCCCTGTGTGTATATGATCATATATATATATATGTGCCCTGTGTGTATATGATCATATATATATATATATGTGCCCTGTGTGTATATGATCATATATATATATATATATATATATATATGTGCCCTGTGTGTATATGATCATATATATATATATATATATGTGTCCTGTGTGTATATGATCATATATATATGTGCCCTGTGTGTATATGATCATTCATATATATATGTGTCCTGTGTGTATATGATCATATATATATGTGTGCCCTGTGTGTATATGACCATATATATATATATATATATATATGTGTGCCCTGTGTGTATATGACCATATATATATATGTGTGCCCTGTGTGTATATGATCATATATATATGTGCCCTGTGTGTATATGATCATATATATATATATGTGCCCTGTGTGTATATGACCATTCATATATATATGTGTGCCCTGTGTGTATATGATCATCCATATATATATGTGTGCCCTGTGTGTATATGACCATATATATATATATATATATATATGTGTGCCCTGTGTGTATATGATCATATATATATATATGTGCCCTGTGTGTATATCATATATATATATGTGCCCTGTGTGTATATGATCATTCATATATATATGTGTGCCCTGTGTGTATATGACCATTCATATATATATATATATATATATATGTGCCCTGTGTGTATATGATCATATATATATCTGTGCCCTGTGTGTATATGATCATTCATATATATCTGTGCCCTGTGTGTATATGATCATATATATATATATGTGCCCTGTGTGTATATGATCATTCATATATATATGTGCCCTGTGTGTATATGATCATATATATATATATATGTGCCCTGTGTGTATATGATCATATATATATATATATATATATATATATATATATATATATGTGTGCCCTGTGTGTATATGATCATATATATATATATGTGCCCTGTGTGTATATGATCATATATATATATATATATATATATATATATATATATATATATATATATGTGCCCTGTGTGTATATGATCATATATATATATATATGTGCCCTGTGTGTATATGATCATATATATATATATATATATATATATATATATATATGTGCCCTGTGTGTATATGATCATTCATATATATATGTGTCCTGTGTGTATATGATCATATATATATGTGCCCTGTGTGTATATGATCATTCATATATATATGTGTCCTGTGTGTATATGATCATATATATATGTGTGCCCTGTGTGTATATGATCATCCATATATATGTGTGCCCTGTGTGTATATGACCATATATATATATATATATATGTGTGCCCTGTGTGTATATGACCATATATATATATGTGTGCCCTGTGTGTATATGATCATATATATATGTGCCCTGTGTGTATATGATCATATATATATATATGTGCCCTGTGTGTATATGACCATTCATATATATATGTGTGCCCTGTGTGTATATGATCATCCATATATATATGTGTGCCCTGTGTGTATATGACCATATATATATATATATATGTGTGCCCTGTGTGTATATGATCATATATATATATATATGTGCCCTGTGTGTATATGATCATATATATATATGTGGCCCTGTGTGTATATGATCATTCATATATATATGTGTGCCCTGTGTGTATATGACCATTCATATATATATATATATATATATGTGTGTGCCTGTGTGTATATGATCATCATATATTGTTGCCCTGTATATACAATATATATAATGTCCTCTTTATATGTATCTTCATGATCATCTATATTGTCCCTGTGTGTATATGACCATATATATATATATATATATATATATGTGTGCCCTGTGTGTATATGACCATATATATATATGTGTGCCCTGTGTGTATATGATCATATATATATGTGCCCTGTGTGTATATGATCATATATATATATATGTGCCCTGTGTGTATATGACCATTCATATATATATGTGTGCCCTGTGTGTATATGATCATCCATATATATATGTGTGCCCTGTGTGTATATGACCATATATATATATATGTGCCCTGTGTGTATATGACCATTCATATATATATGTGTGCCCTGTGTGTATATGATCATCCATATATATATGTGTGCCCTGTGTGTATATGATCATCCATATATATATATGTGCCCTGTGTGTATATGATCATATATATATGTGTGCCCTGTGTGTATATGATCATATATATATATATGTGCCCTGTGTGTATATGATCATATATATATATGTGCCCTGTGTGTATATGATCATTCATATATATATGTGTGCCCTGTGTGTATATGACCATTCATATATATATATATATATATATATATGTGCCCTGTGTGTATATGATCATATATATATCTGTGCCCTGTGTGTATATGATCATTCATATATATCTGTGCCCTGTGTGTATATGATCATATATATATATATGTGCCCTGTGTGTATATGATCATTCATATATATATGTGCCCTGTGTGTATATGATCATATATATATATATATATGTGCCCTGTGTGTATATGATCATATATATATTATATATATATATATATGTGTGCCCTGTGTGTATATGATCATATATATATATATGTGCCCTGTGTGTATATGCATATATATATAATATATATATATATATATATATATAGTATATATATGTGCCCTGTGTGTATATGATCATATATATATATATATGTGCCCTGTGTGTATATGATCATATATATATATATATATATATATGTGCCTGTGGTTTATATGATCATTCAGTATATATATGTGTCCTGTGTGTATATGATCATAATATATGTGCCCTGTGTGTATATGATCATTCATATATATATGTTCCTGTGTGTATATGATCATATATATATGTGTGCCCTGTGTGTATATGATCATCCATATATATGTGTGCCCTGTGTGTATATGACCATATATATATATATATATATATGTGTGCCCTGTGTGTATATGACCATATATATATATGTGTGCCCTGTGTGTATATGATCATATATATATGTTGCCCTGTGTGTATATGATCATATATATATATGTGCCCTGTGTGTATATGACCATTCATATATATATGTGTGCCCTGTGTGTATATGATCATACCATATATATATGTGTGCCCTGTGTGTATATGACCAATATACTATATATATATGTGTGCCCTGTGTGTATATGATCATATTATATATATATGTGCCCTGTGTGTATATGATCATATATATATGTGCCCTGTGTGTATATGATCATTCATATATATATGTGTGCCCTGTGTGTATATGACCATTCATTATATATATTATATATATATATATGTGCCCTGTGTGTATATGATCATATATATATATGTGCCCTGTGTGTATATGATCATATATATATATCTGTGCCCTGTGTGTATATGATCATGTATATATGTGCCCTGTGTGTATATGATCATCCATATATATCTGTGCACTGTGTGTATATGATCCATCATCGCTAATATCTCCTATATCTGTGCCCTGTGTGTATATGACCATCCATATATCTGTGCCCTGTGTGTATAATGACTCATCCTACTATATATATCATATATATATATAATATATATCTGTGCCCTGTGTGTATATGATCATCCATTTATATCTGTGCACTGTGTGTATATGATCATCCATATAATATCTGTGCACTGTGTGTATATGATCATCCATAATATCTGTGCCCTGTGTGTATATGATCATATATATCTGTGCCCTGTGTGTATATGATCATATATATCTGTGCCCTGTGTGTATATGATCATATATATCTGTGCCCTGTGTTGTATATGATCATATATATCTGTGCCCTGTGTTGTATATGATCATATATATCTGTGCCTGTGTGTATATGATCATATATATCTGTGCCCTGTGTGTGTATATGATCATATATATCTGTGACCTGTGTGTATATGATCATTCATATATGTGTCCCTGTGTGTATATGATTATTCATATATATCTGTGCCCTGTGTGTATATGATCATATATTTGTGTGCCCCGTGTGTATATGATCATATATATCTGTGCCCCGTGTGTATATGTTCATATATATCTGTGCCCCGTGTGTATATGTTCATATATATCTGTCCGTGTGTTAGTTAATGCCCCGTGTGTATATGTTCATATATATCTGTGCCCCGTGTGTATATGTTCATATATATCTGTGCCCCGTGTGTATATGTTCATATATATCTGTGCCCCGTGTGTATATGATCTTTTATTGTGAGATATTTGTCTTCTTGTATCATAGACTCGTGCACCTGGACATTTCTTTATATTTTTCGTTGTCCCCCCCCCCCCCTGGTTCCCACTTTTAGTTGTCCACGCTGTGTTTGTTTCTTACATATATTTGGAATTACCAATAAATACAATCCATTTTATCGTACACATGATTCGCATTATAGTGTTTTGTTCTTTTTTCGGCTATAGTTCGTGTATACACCACAGGACCTTACAAACCTCGTACAGGTAACTTGACTACATCCCCTTTCTTTTGTGTGGGTTGATTGATTACAGTTCACCTTGGACCTAATAAACCTGGAGCCGGCGAGGGGGCGGGGTTAGGGGCGGGCGCAGAGTGCGTCACGTGTTAACTCTTTCCAGGAAGAAAAAACACAACATGTGCAGATAACGTTCCAAGGAGACAAGGTCAGCACATCCCCCGCAGTGTACGGCGCTGTTCACACTGACTGCAGAAAATCCACCAGAACATTATATCATCACAAGTCTATGGGGGAGGAGAGCGCCCCAGGTGGACATCAGTGGAACAGCAGATACCAGGGATGTCAACAGAAATCCTATAAGACACCATCATATATAAGGGGGATTACCAGGGGCATCCTCAGGGGGAGGGGCCAACACTCCTACATAAAGATGATCACCTGTAGACCAGGGGCATCCTCAGGGGGAGGGGCCAACACTCCTACATAAAGATGATCACCTGTAGACCAGGGGCATCCTCAGGGGGAGGGGCCAACACTCCTACATTAAGATGATCACCTGTAGACCAGGGGCATCCTCAGGGGGAGGGGCCAACACGCCTACATAAAGATGATCACCTGTAGACCGGGGGCATCCTCAGGGGGAGGGGCCAATACGCCTACATAAAGATGATCACCTGTAGACTGGGGGCATCCTCAGGGGGAGGGGCCAACACTCCTATATAAAGATGATCGCCTGTAGACTGGGGCATCCTCAGGGGGAGGGGCCAACACTCCTACATAAAGATGATCACCTGTAGACTGGGGGCATCCTCAGGGGGAGGGGCCAACACGCCTATATAAAGATGATCACCTGTAGACTGGGGGCATCCTCAGGGGGAGGGGCCAACACTCCTATATAAAGATGATCACCTGTAGACTGGGGCATCCTCAGGGGGAGGGGCCAACACTCCTACATTAAGATGATCACCTGTAGACTGGGGCATCCTCAGGGGGAGGGGCCAACACTCCTATATAAAGATGATCACCTGTAGACTGGGGGCATCCTCAGGGGGAGGGGCCAACACTCCTATATAAAGATGATCACCTGTAGACTGGGGGCATCCTCAGGGGGAGGGGCCAACACTCCTATATAAAGATGATCACCTGTAGACTGGGGCATCCTCAGGGGGAGGGGCCAACACTCCTACATAAAGATGATCACCTGTAGACTGGGGGCATCCTCAGGGGGAGGGGCCAACACTCCTATATAAAGATGATCACCTGTAGACTGGGGCATCCTCAGGGGGAGGGGCCAACACTCCTATATAAAGATGATCACCTGTAGACTGGGGGCATCCTCAGGGGGAGGGGCCAACACTCCTATATAAAGATGATCGCCTGTAGACTGGGGGCATCCTCAGGGGAGGGGCCAGGACCCCCATATAAGACCGGGGGCATCCTCAGTAGACATATGGGAGAAGACAGGACCTCCATATAAGGGGTGATCACCCGTAGACCAGGGGAATTCTAAGGAGAAATAGTGGGAGGAGCCGTGACGGGCCAGGACCCCCATATAAGATGGGGGCATCTTCAGGAGACATATGGGAGGAGCCAGGACCTCCATATAAAAAGGTGATCACCTGTAGATCGGGGGAATCCTCAGGGGGAGGGGCCAGTACAGTCTGGGACTAGAGCCAGGGATTTAGATATCACCCCAGTCGGCAGGAGTTGGCACAGGATGGTGCCTGTAGGGTACAGGTCCCATCCCGGGGCAGACAGGGTGCAGTGGGCGCAGGTCCCATTCCGGGGCAGACAGGGTGCAGTGGGCGCAGGTCCCATTCCGGGGCAGACAGGGTGCAGTGGGCGCAGGTCCCATTCCGGGGCAGACAGGGTGCAGTGGGCGCAGGTCCCATTCCGGGGCAGACAGGGTGCAGTGGGCGCAGGTCCCATTCCCGGGGCAGACAGGGTGCAGTGGGCGCAGGTCCCATTCCGGGGCAGACAGGGTGCAGTGGGCGCAGGTCCCATTCCGGGGCAGACAGGGTGCAGTGGGCGCAGGTCCCATTCCGGGGCAGACAGGGTGCAGTGGGCGCAGGTCCCATTCCGGGGCAGACAGGGTGCAGTGGGCGCAGGTCCCATTCCGGGGCAGACAGGGTGCAGTGGGCGCAGGTCCCATTCCGGGGCAGACAGGGTGCAGTGGGCGCAGGTCCCATTCCGGGGCAGACAGGGTGCAGTGGGCGCAGGTCCCATTCCGGGGCAGACAGGGTGCAGTGGGCGCAGGTCCCATTCCGGGGCAGACAGGGTGCAGTGGGCGCAGGTCCCATTCCGGGGCAGACAGGGTGCAGTGGGCGCAGGTCCCATTCCCGGGGCAGACAGGGTACAGTGGGCGCAGGTCCCATTCCGGGGCAGACAGGGTACAGTGGGCGCAGGTCCCCTTCCGGGGCAGACAGGGTACAGTGGGCGCAGGTCCCATTCCGGGGCAGACAGGGTACAGTGGGCGCGGGTCCCATTCCCGGGGCAGGCAGGGTACAGTGGGCGCGGGTCCCCTTCCGGGGCAGGCAGGGTACAGTGGGCGCGGGTCCCATTCCGGGGCAGACAGGGTACAGTGGGCGCGGGTCCCATTCCCGGGGCAGACAGGGTGCAGTGGGCGCGGGTCACATGATAAGCTGCAGAATCCTGAGCTCTGGAACAAACGCTGAAGGTTTCCTCCAAGACGATCACCAGACGCTTCGTCAGTATAGACAGTATATGTCATCCCTGAGGCTGAGGACATGGCGGTATAGGCAGTATATATGTCATCCCTGAGGCTGAGGACATGGCAGTATAGACAGTATATGTCATCCCTGAGGCTGAGGACATGGCGGTATAGACAGTATATATGTCATCCCTGAGGCTGAGGACATGGCGGTATAGACAGTATATATGTCATCCCTGAGGCTGAGGACATGGCGGTATAGACAGTATATATGTCATCCCTGAGGCTGAGGACATGGCGGTATAGACAGTATATATGTCATCCCTGAGGCTGAGGACATGGCGGTATAGACAGTATATATGTCATCCCTGAGGCTGAGGACATGGTGGTATAGACAGTATATGTCATCCCTGAGGCGGAGGACATGGCGGTATAGACAGTATATGTCATCCCTGAGGCGGAGGACATGGCGGTATAGACAGTATATGTCATCCCTGAGGCTGAGGACATGGCGGTATAGACAGTATATGTGTCATCCCTGAGGCTGAGGACATGGCGGTATAGACAGTATATATGTCATCCCTGAGGCTGAGGACATGGCGGTATAGACAGTATATATGTCATCCCTGAGGCTGAGGACATGGCGGTATAGGCAGTATATATGTCATCCCTGAGGCGGAGGACATGGCGGTATAGACAGTATATGTCATCCCTGAGGCTGAGGACATGGCGGTATAGACAGTATATATGTCATCCCTGAGGCTGAGGACATGGCGGTATAGACAGTATATATGTCATCCCTGAGGCTGAGGACATGGCGGTATAGACAGTATATATGTCATCCCTGAGGCTGAGGACATGGCGGTATAGACAGTATATATGTCATCCCTGAGGCTGAGGACATGGTGGTATAGACAGTATATGTCATCCCTGAGGCGGAGGACATGGCGGTATAGACAGTATATGTCATCCCTGAGGCTGAGGACATGGCGGTATAGACAGTATATGTGTCATCCCTGAGGCTGAGGACATGGCGGTATAGACAGTATATATGTCATCCCTGAGGCTGAGGACATGGCGGTATAGACAGTATATATGTCATCCCTGAGGCTGAGGACATGGCGGTATAGACAGTATATATGTCATCCCTGAGGCTGAGGACATGGCGGTATAGACAGTATATGTCATCCCTGAGGCTGAGGACATGGCGGTATAGACAGTATATGTCATCCCTGAGGCTGAGGACATGGCGGTATAGACAGTATATATGTCATCCCTGAGGCTGAGGACATGGCGGTATAGACAGTATATATGTCATCCCTGAGGCTGAGGACATGGCGGTATAGACAGTATATATGTCATCCCTGAGGCTGAGGACATGGCGGTATAGACAGTATATATGTCATCCCTGAGGCTGAGGACATGGCGGTATAGACAGTATATATGTCATCCCTGAGGCTGAGGACATGGCGGTATAGACAGTATATATGTCATCCCTGAGGCTGAGGACATGGCGGTATAGACAGTATATATGTCATCCCTGAGGCTGAGGACATGGCGGTATAGACAGTATATATGTCATCCCTGAGGCTGAGGACATGGCGGTATAGACAGTATATATGTCATCCCTGAGGCTGAGGACATGGCGGTATAGACAGTATATATGTCATCCCTGAGGCTGAGGACATGGCGGTATAGACAGTATATATGTCATCCCTGAGGCTGAGGACATGGCGGTATAGACAGTATATATGTCATCCCTGAGGCTGAGGACATGGCGGTATAGACAGTATATATGTCATCCCTGAGGCTGAGGACATGGCGGTATAGACAGTATATATGTCATCCCTGAGGCTGAGGACATGGCGGTATAGACAGTATATATGTCATCCCTGAGGCTGAGGACATGGCGGTATAGACAGTATATATGTCATCCCTGAGGCTGAGGACATGGCGGTATAGACAGTATATATGTCATCCCTGAGGCTGAGGACATGGCGGTATAGACAGTATATGTCATCCCTGAGGCTGAGGACATGGCGGTATAGACAGTATATGTCATCCCTGAGGCTGAGGACATGGCGGTATAGACAGTATATATGTCATCCCTGAGGCTGAGGACATGGCGGTATAGACAGTATATATGTCATCCCTGAGGCTGAGGACATGGCGGTATAGACAGTATATATGTCATCCCTGAGGCTGAGGACATGGCGGTATAGACAGTATATATGTCATCCCTGAGGCTGAGGACATGGCGGTATAGACAGTATATATGTCATCCCTGAGGCTGAGGACATGGCGGTATAGACAGCGCCCAAAGTCATCCCTGAGGCTGAGGACATGGCGGTATAGACAGCGCCCAATGTGATCCCTGAGGCTGAGGACATGGCGGTATAGACAGCGCCCGATGTCATCCCTGAGGCTGAGGATATGGCGGTATAGACAGCGCCCAATGTCATCCCTGAGACAGGGGGATATGGCGGTATAGGTAGTGCCCAATGCCATCCCTGAGGATAGGAACATGGCGGTATAGGCAGCGCCCAATGTCATCCCTGAGGCTGGGGGACATGGCGGTATAGACAGCGCCCGATGTCATCCCTGAAGCTGAGGATATGGCGGTATAGACAGCGCCCAATGTGATCCCTGAGGCTGAGGACATGGCGGTATAGACAGCGCCCGATGTCATCCCTGAGGCTGAGGATATGGCGGTATAGACAGTATATGTCATCCCTGAGGCTGAGGACATGGCGGTATAGACAGTATATGTCATCCCTGAGGCTGAGGACATGGCGGTATAGGCAGCGCCCAATGTCATCCCTGAGGCTGAGGACATGGCGGTATAGACAGTATATGTCATCCCTGAGGCTGAGGACATGGCGGTATAGACAGTATATGTCATCCCTGAGGCTGAGGACATGGCGGTATAGACAGTATATGTCATCCCTGAGGATAGGAACATGGCGGTATAGGCAGCGCCCAATGTCATCCCTGAGGCTGGGGGATATGGCGGTATAGGCAGGAGTTGTGGTACATTTGAGCAGTGATTGTTTTGGAATCGTTCCCTATGGTGCGGTTGCTATGGTCTCCGCACTCCTACATCTTTTCTAGGTCATCTCATATGGCTTTCTCCAATCTGTGCATCCGGAGCCTCCTGGTTCACAAAGGCCACAATTACAGGAAAAACTGACACAAATACTCTGATGAATCAGCCTTAAACAACAAAACCCGTCTGGTTCTCCTATAACAGCCAATCAGAGCTCAGCTTTATACTTAACGAGCTCTGCTAAAGTGATTGGCTGTTAAGGGAGAACCAGACAGGTTTTGTTGTTTCAGGCAGATTCATCAGGGTCAGATAGTTACAGTCGTGCCCAAAAGTTTGGAGATGGACAAAATATTGGTTTTTACAGTTTTCTGCTTTAAGATCTTTAGTCGGATGTTTCTATAGTTACTAAAGTACAATTCCGTAACCATAGAAACCATGAAAAGTTTTTACACTTTTATTGACAAATACTTAAAAGTTTATTTAAAGACTCAATGGGGAGATTTATTAAAACCTGTGCAGAGGAAAAGTGGAGCAGTTACCCATAGCAACCATATGGCGAAGCGATCCGATTGGTTGCTATGGGCAACTGCTCCCCTTTTTCTCTGCACAGGTTTTGATTAACCTCCCCTATATCTCCAATGCAGACCCTTCTTCTAGATTATTGACCCCCCCCCCCCGGTCACCCCCTCCTCACCTGGTGATGTTCTCTTCTGGGAGTTGTAGTCCGACCATAGATGACCCTTACCCTATATAGTAGATCAGTGACCCCCCCCGGACCCCGGTCACCCCCTCCTCACCTGGTGACGTTCCCCTCTGGGAGTTGTAGTCCTACTGTAGATGACCCTTACCCTATATAGATCAGTGACCCCCCCCCCCCCCCGAACCCCGGTCACCCCCTCCTCACCTGGTGATGTTCTCCTCTGGGAGTTGTAGTCCGACCATAGATGACCCTTACCCTATATAGATCAGTGACCCCCCTCCCCCCCGGACACCCCCTCCTCACCTGGTGACGGACGTTCTCCTCTGGGAGTTGTAGTCCTACTGTAGATGACTCTTACTCTATATAGATCAGTGACCCCCCCCCCCCCCCGGACCCCGGTCACCCCTCCTCACCTGGTAATGTTCTCCTCTGGGAGTTGTAGTCCTACTGTAGATGACCCTTACCCTATATAGATCAGTGACCCCCCCCCCCCGGACCCCGGTCACCCCTCTTCACCTGGTGACGTTCCCCTCTGGGAGTTGTAGTCCTACTGTAGATGACCCTTACCCTATATAGATCAGTGACCCCCCCCCCCCCGGACCCCGGTCACCCCTCCTCACCTGGTGACGTTCCCCTCTGGGAGTTGTAGTCCTACTGTAGATGACCCTTACCCTATATAGATCAGTGACCCCCCCCGGACCCCGGTCACCCCTCCTCACCTGGTGACGTTCCCCTCTGGGAGTTGTAGTCCTACTGTAGATGACCCTTACCCTATATAGATCAGTGACCCCCCCGGACCCCGGTCACCCCTCCTCACCTGGTGACGTTCCCCTCTGGGAGTTGTAGTCCTACTGTAGATGACCCTTACCCTATATAGATCAGTGACCCCCCCCGGACCCCGGTCACCCCTCCTCACCTGGTGACGTTCCCCTCTGGGAGTTGTAGTCCTACTGTAGATGACCCTTACCCTATATAGATCAGTGACCCCCCCGGACCCCGGTCACCCCTCCTCACCTGGTGACGTTCTCCTCTGGGAGTTGTAGTCCTACTGTAGATGACCCTTACCCTATATAGTAGATCAGTGACCCCCCCGGACCCCGGTCACCCCTCCTCACCTGGTAATGTTCTCCTCTGGGAGTTGTAGTCCTACTGTAGATGACCCTTACCCTATATAGATCAGTGACCCCCCCGGACCCCGGTCACCCCTCCTCACCTGGTGACGTTCTCCTCTGGGAGTTGTAGTCCTACTGTAGATGACCCTTACCCTATATAGATCAGTGACCCCCCCGGACCCCGGTCACCCCTCCTCACCTGGTGATGTTCTCCTCTGGGAGTTGTAGTCCGACCATAGATGACCCTTACCCTATATAGATCAGTGACCCCCCCTCCCCCCCGGACACCCCCTCCTCACCTGGTGACGGACGTTCTCCTCTGGGAGTTGTAGTCCTACTGTAGATGACTCTTACTCTATATAGATCAGTGACCCCCCCGGACCCCGGTCACCCCTCCTCACCTGGTAATGTTCTCCTCTGGGAGTTGTAGTCCTACTGTAGATGACCCTTACCCTATATAGATCAGTGACCCCCCCAGACCCCGGTCACCCCTCCTCACCTGGTGATGTTCTCTTCTGGGAGTTGTAGTCCGACCATAGATGACTCCTACCCTATATAGTAGATCAGTGACCCCCCCCCGGACCCCGGTCACCCCCTCCTCACCTGGTGATGTTCCCCTCTGGGAGTTGTAGTCCTACTGTAGATGACCCTTACCCTATATAGTAGATCAGTGACCCCCCCCGGACCCCGGTCACCCCTCCTCACCTGGTGACGTTCTCTTCTGGGAGTTGTAGTCCTACTGTAGATGACCCTTACCCTATATAGATCAGTGACCCCCCCGGACCCCGGTCACCCCTCCTCACCTGGTGACGTTCTCTTCTGGGAGTTGTAGTCCTACTGTAGATGACCCTTACCCTATATAGATCAGTGACCCCCCCGGACCCCGGTCACCCCTCCTCACCTGGTGACGTTCCCCTCTGGGAGTTGTAGTCCTACTGTAGATGACCCTTACCCTATATAGATCAGTGACCCCCCCCCCCCCCGGACCCCGGTCACCCCTCCTCACCTGGTGACGTTCTCCTCTGGGAGTTGTAGTCCTACTGTAGATGACCCTTACCCTATATAGATCAGTGACCCCCCCCGGACCCCGGTCACCCCTCCTCACCTGGTGACATTCTCGATCTCGGCCGGGATGCTCTTCAGCCGGTTGCCCCCCAGGGACAGCGTTTTGAGGGTCGCCATCTGGAGCAGTTGGGTGGGCAGCTCCTCGAATTGGTTCCCACTGAAGTTGACGGTCTCCAGCCTCATGGTGCCCATCTCCTTGGGCAGGGAGAACTCGTCCAGGCGGTTGTTCTTGGCCAGCAGGGTCCGGAGGTGGCTGAGGCCCAGGATCTCGTCCCCGATGTAGGCCAACCCATTGTTACTGACGTCCAGGAGCTGCAGCTGGGAGAAGAGGGCCACGGAGGGCGGCAGGACCACCAGGCGGTTGTGGGGCAGGAAGAGCTGGTGGGCGTCACGTCTCCGCTCCTCGGGGACCTGCTCCAGGCTCAGGTGCTCCAGGCCCATGCGGGACAGGTTCAGCAGGTGCGGCCCCTCCACCGCCTCTGGCCCCTCCATGGCAGGGTACAGGGGGGCTCTAGAGGGAACCCAACAATGAGCTGGAGTCAGGGGCCACAACCACCCAGTCAGCTGGGGAGACCCTGTAGACTTGTCTCCTCGGGGGCCCCTCTTCTGTACAGCGCTGAGGCCACGTCCCCTGTCAGGAGGCCCGGGAGACCCCGTACCTGTAGGAGAACACGGGACAGGAGACCCCGCACTCTGCAGCAATCTGCCCGGAGTCTTATGCAACTCCCGACCCCGCCCGGAACCTGGATACCTGGGGAGACCTGGGCCGCACACTGGACTGAGGGGCCGGGGCAGCTGCCTGGGATCACAGGGGCCCCGGAACCTGTATAATGAGCGGATATACAGCGACTGAGGAGAACAGTATTCACTATACAGGATGACGGGCGAGCGCAGTGACGTCACAGGGGGCTGTCACGTGGGGAGGAGTGATACAATGTAACGCGAAGACAGCAACTCAACGTTACTCAGCGGAAAACCTGCGGACACGTGACCTCCCCCCCCGCTTATAATACTGACCCCCCCCCGCCGCCGCTTATCACTTATATACTGACCCCCCCCCCGCCGCCGCTTATCACTTATATACTGACCCCCCCCGCCGCTTATCACTTATATACTGACCCCCCCCCGCCGCTTATCACTTATATACTGACCCCCCCCCGCCGCTTATCACTTATATACTGACCCCCCCCCGCCGCTTATCACTTATATACTGACCCCCCCCCGCCGCTTATCACTTATATACTGACCCCCCCCGCCGCTTATCACTTATATACTGAACCCCCCCCCGCCGCTTATCACTTATATACTGACCCCCCCCCCGCTTATAATACTGACCCCCCCCCCCCCCCGCTTATAATACTGACCCCCCCGCCGCTTATCACTTATATACTGACCCCCCCGCCGCTTATAATACTGACCCCCCCGCCGCCGCTTATAATACTGACCCCCCCCCCCCCGCTTATAATACTGACCCCCCCCCCCGCTTATAATACTGACCCCCCCCGCCGCTTATCACTTATATACTGACCCCCCCCCCCGCCGCTTATCACTTATATACTGACCCCCCCCCGCTTATAATACTGACCCCCCCCCCGCCGCTTATCACTTATATACTGACCCCCCCCCCCCGCCGCTTATCACTTATATACTGACCCCCCCCCCGCTTATAATACTGACCCCCCCCCCCGCCGCTTATCACTTATATACTGACCCCCCCCCGCCGCTTATCACTTATATACTGACCCCCCCCCCCGCTTATAATACTGACCCCCCCCCGCCGCTTATCACTTATATACTGACCCCCCCGCCGCTTATAATACTGACCCCCCCCCCGCCGCTTATCACTTATATACTGACCCCCCCCCCCCCCGCCGCTTATCACTTATATACTGACCCCCCCCCCCCCCGCCGCTTATCACTTATATACTGACCCCCCCGCCGCTTATCACTTATATACAGACCCCCCCCGCCGCTTATCACTTATATACTGACCCCCCCCCCGCCGCTTATCACTTATATACTGACCCCCCCGCCGCTTATAATACTGACCCCCCCCCCGCCGCTTATCACTTATATACTGACCCCCCCCCCCCCCCGCCGCTTATCACTTATATACTGACCCCCCCGCCGCTTATCACTTATATACAGACCCCCCCGCCGCTTATCGCCTATAATACTGACCCCCCCCCACTTATCACTTATAATACAGACCCCCCCCCCGCCGCTTATCACTTATAATACTGACCCCCCCACTTATCACTTATAATACAGACCCCCCCCCCCCCGCCGCTTATCACTTATAATACTGACCCCCCCGCCGCTTATCACTTATAATACTGACCCCCCCCCACTTATCACTTATAATACTGACCCCCCCTCCCCCCGCTTATCACTTATAATACTGACCCCCCCCGCCGCTTATCACTTATAATACTGACCCCCCCGCCGCTTATCACTTATAATACTGACCCCCCCCACTTATCACTTATAATACAGACCCCCCCCCCCGCCGCTTATCACTTATAATACTGACCCCCCCACTTATCACTTATAATACAGACCCCCCCGCCGCTTATCACTTATAATACTGACCCCCCCCCCCCACTTATCACTTATAATACAGACCCCCCCGCCGCTTATCACTTATAATACTGACCCCCTCTGTTGCTTATCGCCTATAATACTGACCCCCCCACTTATCACTTATAATACTGACCCCCCCCACTTATCACTTATAATACTGACCCCCTCTGTTGCTTATCGCCTACAATACTGACCCCCCCCACTTATCACTTATAATACAGACCCCCCCGCCGCTTATCACTTATAATACTGACCCCCCCACTTATCACTTATAATACTGACCCCCCCCACTTATCACTTATAATACTGACCCCCTCTGTTGCTTATCGCCTACAATACTGACCCCCCCCACTTATCACTTATAATACAGACCCCCCCGCCGCTTATCACTTATAATACTGACCCCCCCCACTTATCACTTATAATACTGACCCCCTCTGTTGCTTATCGCCTATAATACTGACCCCCCCACTTATCACTTATAATACAGCCCCCTCGCCGCTTATCACTTATAATACTGACCCCCCCTGCCGCTTATCACTTATAATACTGACCCCCTTTGTTGCTTATCGCCTATAATACTGACCCCTCCCCCACTTATCACTTATAATACTGACCCACCCCTGCCGCTTATCACTTATAACACTGAGCCCCCCCCGCTTATCACTTATAATACAGCCCCCCCGCTTATCACTTATAATACTGACCCCCTCTGTTGCTTATCGCCTATAATACTGACCCCTCCCCCGCTTATCACCCCCCCGCCGCTTATCACTTATAATACTGACCCCCCCCCCCGCTGCTTATCACCCCCCCGCCGCTTATCACTTATAATACTGACCCCCCCCCCCGCTGCTTATCACCCCCCCGCCGCTTATCACTTATAATACTGACCCCCCCCCCCCGCTGCTTATCACCCCCCCGCCGCTTATCACTTATAATACTGACCCCCCCCCCCGCTTATCACTTATAATACAGCCCCCCCCCGCTTATCACTTATAATACAGCCCCCCCCCGCTTATCACTTATAATACAGCCCCCCCGCTTATCACTTATAATACAGCCCCCCCGCTTATCACTTATAATACAGCCCCCCCGCTTATCACTTATAATACAGCCCCCCCGCTTATCACTTATAATACAGCCCCCCCGCTTATCACTTATAATACTGACCCCCCGCTTATCACTTATAATACAGCCCCCCCGCTTATCACTTATAATACAGCCCCCCCGCTTATCACTTATAATACTGACCCCCTCTGTTGCTTATCGCCTATAATACTGACCCCCCCCGCTTATCACCCCCCCGCCGCTTATCACTTATAATACTGACCCCCCCCCCCGCTGCTTATCACCCCCCCGCCGCTTATCACTTATAATACTGACCCCCCCCCCGCTGCTTATCACCCCCCCGCCGCTTATCACTTATAATACTGACCCCCCCCCCCCCCGCTGCTTATCACCCCCCCGCCGCTTATCACTTATAATACTGACACCCCCCCGCTTATCACTTATAATACAGCCCCCCCCGCTTATCACTTATAATACAGCCCCCCCGCTTATCACTTATAATACAGCCCCCCCGCTTATCACTTATAATACAGCCCCCCCCCGCTTATCACTTATAATACTGACCCCCTCTGTTGCTTATCACCTATAATACTGACCCCCCCCCCACTTATCACTTATAATACTGCCCCCCCCCCCCGCCACTTATCACTTATAATACAGCCCCCCCGCCGCTTATCACTTATAATACTGACCCCGCTGCCGCTTATTATTTATAATACCGAACCTTTCCCTATAATACTGACCTCTGCTACTCATCCCCCATAAATTGCAGCTGATAAGTGTCTGGGGCAGTATTATTAGATGATAAGAAGCAGATGTCAGTTTTTTAGGTGATAAGTGACAGGGGGGGATCAGTGTAATAGGGTGATAAGTGACCGGGGGGATCAGTGTAATAGGGTGATAAGTGACGGGGGGATCAGTGTAATAGGGTGATAAGTGACAGGGGGGATCAGTGTAATAGGGTGATAAGTGACGGGGGATCAGTGTAATAGGGTGATAAGTGACAGGGGGGGATCAGTGTAATAGGGTGATAAGTGACAGGGGGGGATCAGTGTAATAGGGTGATAAGTGACAGGGGGGATCAGTGTAATAGGGTGATAAGTGACGGGGGGATCAGTGTAATAGGGTGATAAGTGACAGGGGGGGATCAGTGTAATAGGGTGATAAGTGACAGGGGGGGATCAGTGTAATAGGGTGATAAGTGACAGGGGGGATCAGTGTAATAGGGTGATAAGTGACGGGGGGATCAGTGTAATAGGGTGATAAGTGACAGGGGGGGATCAGTGTAATAGGGTGATAAGTGACAGGGGGGGATCAGTGTAATAGGGTGATAAGTGACAGGGGGGATCAGTGTAATAGGGTGATAAGTGACGGGGGGATCAGTGTAATAGGGTGATAAGTGACAGGGGGGGATCAGTGTAATAGGGTGATAAGTGACAGGGGGGATCAGTGTAATAGGGTGATAAGTGACGGGGGGATCAGTGTAATAGGGTGATAAGTGACAGGGGGGGATCAGTGTAATAGGGTGATAAGTGACGGGGGGATCAGTGTAATAGGGTGATAAGTGACGGGGGGATCAGTGTAATAGGGTGATAAGTGATGGGGGGATCAGTGTAATAGGGTGATAAGTGACGGGAAATCAGTGTAATAGGGTGATAAGTGACCGGGGGATCAGTGTAATAGGGTGATAAGTGACGGGGGGATCAGTGTAATAGGGTGATAAGTGACGGGGGGATCAGTGTAATAGGGTGATAAGTGACAGGGGGGATCAGTGTAATAGGGTGATAAGTGACGGGGGGATCAGTGTAATAGGGTGATAAGTGACAGGGGGGGATCAGTGTAATAGGGTGATAAGTGACAGGGGGGGATCAGTGTAATAGGGTGATAAGTGACAGGGGGGATCAGTGTAATAGGGTGATAAGTGACGGGGGGATCAGTGTAATAGGGTGATAAGTGACAGGGGGGGATCAGTGTAATAGGGTGATAAGTGACAGGGGGGATCAGTGTAATAGGGTGATAAGTGACGGGGGGATCAGTGTAATAGGGTGATAAGTGACAGGGGGGGATCAGTGTAATAGGGTGATAAGTGACGGGGGGATCAGTGTAATAGGGTGATAAGTGACGGGGGGATCAGTGTAATAGGGTGATAAGTGATGGGGGGGATCAGTGTAATAGGGTGATAAGTGACGGGGGGATCAGTGTAATAGGGTGATAAGTGATGGGGGGATCAGTGTAATAGGTTGATAAGTGACTGGGGGATCAGTGTAATAGGGTGATAAGTGACAGGGGGGGATCAGTGTAATAGGGTGATAAGTGAAGGGGGGGATCAGTGTAATAGGGTGATAAGTGACGGGGGAATCAGTGTAATAGGGTGATAAGTGACCGGGGGGATCAGTGTAATAGGGTGATAAGTGACGGGGGGATCAGTGTAATAGGGTGATAAGTGACGGGGGGATCAGTGTAATAGGGTGATAAGTGACGGGGGGATCAGTGTAATAGGGTGATAAGTGACGGGGGGATCAGTGTAGTAGGGTGATAAGTGACCGGGGGGGATCAGTGTAATAGGGTGATAAGTGACCGGGGGGGATCAGTGTAATAGGGTGATAAGTGACAGGGGGGGATCAGTGTAATAGGGTGATAAGTGACAGGGGGGGATCAGTGTAATAGGGTGATAAGTGACGGGGGGATCAGTGTAATAGGGTGATAAGTGACGGGGGGATCAGTGTAATAGGGTGATAAGTGACGGGGGATCAGTGTAATAGGGTGATAAGTGACGGGGGGATCAGTGTAATAGGTGATAAGTGACGGGGGGGATCAGTCTAATAGGGTGATAAGTGACGGGGGGGATCAGTGTAATAGGGTGATAAGTGACCGGGGGGGATCAGTGTAATAGGGTGATAAGTGACAGGGGGGGATCAGTGTAATAGGGTGATAAGTGACGGGGGGAATCAGTGTAATAGGGTGATAAGTGACGGGGGGATCAGTGTAATAGGGTGATAAGTGACAGGGGGGATCAGTGTAATAGGGTGATAAGTGACGGGGGGATCAGTGTAATAGGGTGATAAGTGACCGGGGGGATCAGTGTAATAGGGTGATAAGTGACGGGGGGGATCAGTGTAATAGGGTGATAAGTGACGGGGGGGATCAGTGTAATAGGGTGATAAGTGACGGGAGGGGATCAGTGTAATAGGGTGATAAGTGACGGGGGGATCAGTGTAGTAGGGTGATAAGTGACCGGGGGGGATCAGTGTAAGTGGGGTGATAAGTGACGGGGGGGATCAGTGTAATAGGGTGATAAGTGACGGGGGGATCAGTGTAGTAGGGTGATAAGTGACGGGGGGAATCAGTGTAGTAGGGTGATAAGTGACCGGGGGGGATCAGTGTAATAGGGTGATAAGTGACGGGGGGGATCAGTGTAATAGGGTGATAAGTGACGGGGGGATCAGTGTAGTAGGGTGATAAGTGACGGGGGGATCAGTGTAATAGGGTGATAAGTGACGGGGGGATCAGTGTAATAGGGTGATAAGTGACCGGGGGGGATCAGTGTAATAGGGTGATAAGTGACCGGGGGGATCAGTGTAATAGGGTGATAAGTGACGGGGGGGATCAGTGTAATAGGGTGATAAGTGACGGGGGGGATCAGTGTAATAGGGTGATAAGTGACGGGGGGAATCAGTGTAATAGGGTGATAAGTGACGGGGGGATCAGTGTAATAGGGTGATAAGTGACCGGGGGGGATCAGTGTAATAGGGTGATAAGTGACCGGGGGGGATCAGTGTAATAGGGTGATAAGTGACAGGGGGGATCAGTGTAATAGGGTGATAAGTGACGGGGGGATCAGTGTAATAGGGTGATAAGTGACGGGGGGGATCAGTGTAATAGGGTGATAAGTGACGGGGGGGATCAGTGTAATAGGGTGAAAAGTGACTGGGGGGATCAGTGTAATAGGGTGATAAGTGACGGGGGGATCAGTGTAGATAGGGTGATAAGTGACCGGGGGGGATCAGTGTAATAGGGTGATAAGTGACGGGGGGGATCAGTGTAATAGGGTGATAAGTGACAGGGGGGGATCAGTGTAATAGGGTGATAAGTGACAGGGGGGGATCAGTGTAATAGGGTGATAAGTGACGGGGGGGATCAGTGTAATAGGGTGATAAGTGACGGGGGGATCAGTGTAATAGGGTGATAAGTGACGGGGGGATCAGTGTAATAGGGTGATAAGTGACGGGGGGATCAGTGTAATAGGTTGATAAGTGACTGGGGGATCAGTGTAATAGGGTGATAAGTGACCGGGGGGGATCAGTGTAATAGGGTGATAAGTGACCGGGGGGGATCAGTGTAATAGGGTGATAAGTGACGGGGGGATCAGTGTAATAGGGTGATAAGTGACGGGGGATCAGTGTAATAGGGTGATAAGTGACGGGGGATCAGTGTAATAGGGTGATAAGTGACCGGGGGGGATCAGTGTAATAGGGTGATAAGTGACGGGGGGATCAGTGTAATAGGGTGATAAGTGACGGGGGGGATCAGTGTAATAGGGTGATAAGTGACGGGGGGAAATCAGTGTAATAGGGTGATAAGTGACGGGGGGATCAGTGTAATAGGGTGATAAGTGACGGGGGGATCAGTGTAATAGGGTGATAAGTGACCGGGGGGATCAGTGTAATAGGGTGATAAGTGACCGGGGGGATCAGTGTAATAGGGTGATAAGTGACGGGGGGATCAGTGTAATAGGGTGATAAGTGACGGGGGGATCAGTGTAATAGGGTGATAAGTGACGGGGGGGGATCAGTGTAATAGGGTGATAAGTGACGGGGGGAATCAGTGTAAGTAGGGTGATAAGTGACCGGGGGGGATCAGTGTAATAGGGTGATAAGTGACCGGGGGGGATCAGTGTAATAGGGTGATAAGTGACGGGGGGGATCAGTGTAATAGGGTGATAAGTGACGGGGGGATCAGTGTAGTAGGGTGATAAGTGACCGGGGGGGATCAGTGTAATAGGGTGATAAGTGACCGGGGGGGATCAGTGTAATAGGGTGATAAGTGACAGGGGGGATCAGTGTAATAGGGTGATAAGTGACAGGGGGGGATCAGTGTAATAGGGTGATAAGTGACGGGGGGATCAGTGTAATAGGGTGATAAGTGACGGGGGGATCAGTGTAATAGGGTGATAAGTGACGGGGGGATCAGTGTAATAGGGTGATAAGTGACGGGGGGATCAGTGTAATAGGGTTGATAAGTGACTGGGGGATCAGTGTAATAGGGTGATAAGTGACCGGGGGGGGATCAGTGTAATAGGGTGATAAGTGACGGGGGATCAGTGTAATAGGGTGATAAGTGACGGGGGGATCAGTGTAGTAGGGTGATAAGTGACGGGGGATCAGTGTAATAGGGTGATAAGTGACCGGGGGGGATCAGTGTAATAGGGTGATAAGTGACGGGGGGAAATCAGTGTAATAGGGTGATAAGTGACGGGGGGGATCAGTGTAATAGGGTGATAAGTGACGGGGGGATCAGTGTAATAGGGTGATAAGTGACCGGGGGGATCAGTGTAATAGGGTGATAAGTGACCGGGGGGATCAGTGTAATAGGGTGATAAGTGACGGGGGATCAGTGTAATAGGGTGATAAGTGACGGGGGGATCAGTGTAATAGGGTGATAAGTGACGGGGGGGGATCAGTGTAATAGGGTGATAAGTGACGGGGGGATCAGTGTAGTAGGGTGATAAGTGACCGGGGGGATCAGTGTAATAGGGTGATAAGTGACCGGGGGGGATCAGTGTAATAGGGTGATAAGTGACAGGGGGGATCAGTGTAATAGGGTGATAAGTGACGGGGGGATCAGTGTAATAGGGTGATAAGTGACAGGGGGGATCAGTGTAATAGGGTGATAAGTGACAGGGGGGGATCAGTGTAATAGGGTGATAAGTGACAGGGGGGATCAGTGTAATAGGGTGATAAGTGACGGGGGGATCAGTGTAATAGGGTGATAAGTGACAGGGGGGGATCAGTGTAATAGGGTGATAAGTGACAGGGGGGGATCAGTGTAATAGGGTGATAAGTGACAGGGGGGATCAGTGTAATAGGGTGATAAGTGACGGGGGGATCAGTGTAATAGGGTGATAAGTGACAGGGGGGGATCAGTGTAATAGGGTGATAAGTGACAGGGGGGATCAGTGTAATAGGGTGATAAGTGACGGGGGGATCAGTGTAATAGGGTGATAAGTGACAGGGGGGATCAGTGTAATAGGGTGATAAGTGACGGGGGGATCAGTGTAATAGGGTGATAAGTGACGGGGGGATCAGTGTAATAGGGTGATAAGTGACTGGGGGGATCAGTGTAATAGGGTGATAAGTGACGGGGGGATCAGTGTAATAGGGTGATAAGTGACCGGGGGGGATCAGTGTAATAGGGTGATAAGTGACGGGGGGATCAGTGTAATAGGGTGATAAGTGACGGGGGGATCAGTGTAATAGGGTGATAAGTGACAGGGGGGGATCAGTGTAATAGGGTGATAAGTGACGGGGGGATCAGTGTAATAGGGTGATAAGTGACAGGGGGGGATCAGTGTAATAGGGTGATAAGTGACAGGGGGGGATCAGTGTAATAGGGTGATAAGTGACAGGGGGGATCAGTGTAATAGGGTGATAAGTGACGGGGGATCAGTGTAATAGGGTGATAAGTGACAGGGGGGGATCAGTGTAATAGGGTGATAAGTGACAGGGGGGATCAGTGTAATAGGGTGATAAGTGACGGGGGGATCAGTGTAATAGGGTGATAAGTGACAGGGGGGATCAGTGTAATAGGGTGATAAGTGACGGGGGGATCAGTGTAATAGGGTGATAAGTGACGGGGGGATCAGTGTAATAGGGTGATAAGTGACTGGGGGGATCAGTGTAATAGGGTGATAAGTGACGGGGGGATCAGTGTAATAGGGTGATAAGTGACGGGGGGATCAGTGTAATAGGGTGATAAGTGACTGGGGGGATCAGTGTAATAGGGTGATAAGTGACAGGGGGGGATCAGTGTAATAGGGTGATAAGTGACGGGGGGATCAGTGTAATAGGGTGATAAGTGACGGGGGATCAGTGTAATAGGGTGATAAGTGACGGGGGGATCAGTGTAATAGGGTGATAAGTGACGGGGGGGATCAGTGTAATAGGGTGATAAGTGACGGGGGGGATCAGTGTAATAGGGTGATAAGTGACGGGGGGATCAGTGTAATAGGGTGATAAGTGACGGGGGGATCAGTGTAATAGGGTGATAAGTGACCGGGGGGGATCAGTGTAATAGGGTGATAAGTGACCGGGGGGGATCAGTGTAATAGGGTGATAAGTGACAGGGGGGGATCAGTGTAATAGGGTGATAAGTGACGGGGGGATCAGTGTAATAGGGTGATAAGTGACGGGGGGATCAGTGTAATAGGGTGATAAGTGACGGGGGGGATCAGTGTAATAGGGTGATAAGTGACGGGGGGATCAGTGTAATAGGGTGATAAGTGACGGGGGGATCAGTGTAATAGGGTGATAAGTGACGGGGGGATCAGTGTAATAGGGTGATAAGTGACGGGGGGATCAGTGTAATAGGGTGATAAGTGACCGGGGGGGATCAGTGTAATAGGGTGATAAGTGACAGGGGGGGATCAGTGTAATAGGGTGATAAGTGACGGGGGGGATCAGTGTAATAGGGTGATAAGTGACGGGGGGATCAGTGTAATAGGGTGATAAGTGACGGGGGGATCAGTGTAATAGGGTGATAAGTGACCGGGGGGATCAGTGTAATAGGGTGATAAGTGACCGGGGGGATCAGTGTAATAGGGTGATAAGTGACGGGGGGATCAGTGTAATAGGGTGATAAGTGACGGGGGGATCAGTGTAATAGGGTGATAAGTGACGGGGGGGATCAGTGTAATAGGGTGATAAGTGACGGGGGGATCAGTGTAATAGGGTGATAAGTGACGGGGGGATCAGTGTAATAGGGTGATAAGTGACCGGGGGGGATCAGTGTAATAGGGTGATAAGTGACGGGGGGGATCAGTGTAATAGGGTGATAAGTGACGGGGGGATCAGTGTAATAGGGTGATAAGTGACGGGGGGATCAGTGTAATAGGGTGATAAGTGACGGGGGGATCAGTGTAATAGGGTGATAAGTGACGGGGGGATCAGTGTAATAGGGTGATAAGTGACCGGGGGGATCAGTGTAATAGGGTGATAAGTGACGGGGGGGATCAGTGTAATAGGGTGATAAGTGACGGGGGGATCAGTGTAATAGGGTGATAAGTGACGGGGGGGATCAGTGTAATAGGGTGATAAGTGACGGGGGGATCAGTGTAATAGGGTGATAAGTGACGGGGGGATCAGTGTAATAGGGTGATAAGTGACGGGGGGGATCAGTGTAATAGGGTGATAAGTGACAGGGGGGATCAGTGTAATAGGGTGATAAGTGACGGGGGGATCAGTGTAATAGGGTGATAAGTGACGGGGGGATCAGTGTAATAGGGTGATAAGTGACGGGGGGGATCAGTGTAATAGGGTGATAAGTGACGGGGGGATCAGTGTAATAGGGTGATAAGTGACGGGGGGATCAGTGTAATAGGGTGATAAGTGACCGGGGGGGATCAGTGTAATAGGGTGATAAGTGACCGGGGGGGGATCAGTGTAATAGGGTGATAAGTGACAGGGGGGGATCAGTGTAATAGGGTGATAAGTGACGGGGGGATCAGTGTAATAGGGTGATAAGTGACAGGGTGGGATCAGTGTAATAGGGTGATAAGTGACGGGGGGATCAGTGTAATAGGGTGATAAGTGACGGGGGGATCAGTGTAATAGGGTGATAAGTGACGGGGGGATCAGTGTAATAGGGTGATAAGTGACGGGGGGGATCAGTGTAATAGGGTGATAAGTGACGGGGGGGATCAGTGTAATAGGGTGATAAGTGACCGGGGGGGATCAGTGTAATAGGGTGATAAGTGACGGGGGGATCAGTGTAATAGGGTGATAAGTGACGGGGGGATCAGTGTAATAGGGTGATAAGTGACGGGGGGATCAGTGTAATAGGGTGATAAGTGACGGGGGGGATCAGTGTAATAGGGTGATAAGTGACGGGGGGATCAGTGTAATAGGGTGATAAGTGACGGGGGGATCAGTGTAATAGGGTGATAAGTGACGGGGGGAATCAGTGTAATAGGGTGATAAGTGACGGGGGGATCAGTGTAATAGGGTGATAAGTGACGGGGGGGATCAGTGTAATAGGGTGATAAGTGACCGGGGGGATCAGTGTAATAGGGTGATAAGTGACCGGGGGGATCAGTGTAATAGGGTGATAAGTGACGGGGGGATCAGTGTAATAGGGTGATAAGTGACGGGGGGATCAGTGTAATAGGGTGATAAGTGACGGGGGGGATCAGTGTAATAGGGTGATAAGTGACGGGGGGGATCAGTGTAGTAGGGTGATAAGTGACCGGGGGGGATCAGTGTAATAGGGTGATAAGTGACCGGGGGGGATCAGTGTAATAGGGTGATAAGTGACGGGGGGGATCAGTGTAATAGGGTGATAAGTGACGGGGGGATCAGTGTAGTAGGGTGATAAGTGACGGGGGGATCAGTGTAATAGGGTGATAAGTGACCGGGGGGGATCAGTGTAATAGGGTGATAAGTGACGGGGGGGATCAGTGTAATAGGGTGATAAGTGACGGGGGGGATCAGTGTAATAGGGTGATAAGTGACGGGGGGATCAGTGTAATAGGGTGATAAGTGACGGGGGGATCAGTGTAATAGGGTGATAAGTGACGGGGGGATCAGTGTAAGTAGGGTGATAAGTGACGGGGGGGATCAGTGTAATAGGGTGATAAGTGACTGGGGGATCAGTGTAATAGGGTGATAAGTGACGGGGGGGATCAGTGTAATAGGGTGATAAGTGACGGGGGGATCAGTGTAATAGGGTGATAAGTGACCGGGGGGATCAGTGTAATAGGGTGATAAGTGACGGGGGATCAGTGTAATAGGGTGATAAGTGACGGGGGGATCAGTGTAATAGGGTGATAAGTGACGGGGGGATCAGTGTAATAGGGTGATAAGTGACGGGGGGATCAGTGTAATAGGGTGATAAGTGACGGGGGGGATCAGTGTAATAGGGTGATAAGTGACCGGGGGGGATCAGTGTAATAGGGTGATAAGTGACGGGGGGGATCAGTGTAATAGGGTGATAAGTGACGGGGGGATCAGTGTAATAGGGTGATAAGTGACGGGGGGGATCAGTGTAATAGGGTGATAAGTGACGGGGGGGATCAGTGTAATAGGGTGATAAGTGACGGGGGGATCAGTGTAGTAGGGTGATAAGTGACGGGGGGATCAGTGTAATAGGGTGATAAGTGACGGGGGGGATCAGTGTAAGTAGGGTGATAAGTGACGGGGGGATCAGTGTAATAGGGTGATAAGTGACGGGGGGATCAGTGTAATAGGGTGATAAGTGACGGGGGGATCAGTGTAATAGGGTGATAAGTGACGGGGGATCAGTGTAATAGGGTGATAAGTGACGGGGGGGATCAGTGTAATAGGGTGATAAGTGACGGGGGGATCAGTGTAATAGGGTGATAAGTGACGGGGGGGATCAGTGTATTAGGGTGATAAGTGACCGGGGGGATCAGTGTAATAGGGTGATAAGTGACGGGGGGATCAGTGTAATAGGGTGATAAGTGACGGGGGGATCAGTGTAATAGGGTGATAAGTTGACGGGGGGGATCAGTGTAGATAGGGGTGATAAGTGACGGGGGGATCAGTGTAGTTAGGGTGATAAGTGACCGGG